>NC_033798.1:27641681-27650513 GCF_001876935.1 Asparagus officinalis
GTTCACTGCTTTTACTGCCGATCTCCTCTAACGGATCGCTCCTCCCCAGCCCGTTCACTCTGTTGCCCCTCAGCCATCAAGGGACCAGCCTTCGGCGACTCACCCTTCGATAGGAGCCTAACTAAAGGCTCCTCTACCTTTGCATGCTACCCATGTCGGATAGCAGAGAAGCTGTGTCGAGCACGTGTCTCCTCCTCTACGCTAGCTGACTCACCAAGTCAATCCTCACCACCTCTGCCTGTAGGCATCGAAAATTGCCTATAGGTCTCCACGAACGGCTCAGTGTTAAGGAACGATGATGAACGTCACTATCCGGTTCACAGGAGTTCGATTGATGTCGATGAACGCTTGAAGTAAATCGACGAACTACGTGAACTAACGAAGGTACGGGCTAATCGGGAGCCCCACGATGTTTACAAAAGGAACAATGCCCTTTGTGTCTCATTCATTCTACAGATGATCCAACCATCGGAGCTGATAGAACTCATTGTCGGCTTTCCAACACACTTCGAATCACTCAAATCCGAGTTCGGACGAAGGAATTACGGCGGAAACAGATAAATACACCATATGGAGTGTCTCGGATCAATGGGAGACACCCTAGGGTGTCTCCGATCAAATAGAGACACCCTGGGGTGTCTCCAAGGTAGATTTGGGCCTTTAAGTGTTTTTAACCGCTCCGTTATCCCCTCAAGCCTATAAATACAAGCCTTAGGCCTCATTTTTTGAGATCTGGAATTTTGGAGATTAGGCGAAGCTCTGCCGGATTGAAGACTGAAGGTGCACGGATTTCAGAGAGGAGGAGGAGAGATCGGATCGAGTTCTTCAACGCAAGAGAGAGAGATTCTTCAGATCTGCAGTTTCCCGGGTTCGTTCCTTAGGATTATCCCGTTGTGGTAATCTTAAGAAGAGTGATTATCTCGCTTCGCCGAGATAAGAGCTACGGTTTCTCGATCCCTTCGCGGATAGACGAAGCTCTGCCCAATTTTTTAGCAATCAGATCTGATCGACGGTGGTCCACGGATAAACCCTGGCACAGGCAAAGATCCCATGCAAGCAGAAGACCGATAAACGATCTTTGCGTTTGTTTGATAAAGTTGTAAACTTTTTTTATTTTCATTGTGTAAAAGTCTTATAAAAAGACTGATTGGTCGAAGAGGAGGTCGAGTACGAATTCGACCAACAGAAGTTCGAGGAGTATCTGTCATCCTCGTCCGGGTCGACCTCCCCTCACAAGTCCAAGAAGTTCTCCTCCAGGAGAAAGGTACGTTGGTACGAAGAAGTTGAAGCTACTAACGACGATCTCACCCCGATTGACGCCAAAGTTGCGTCGGATGAGGCTCCACCAAAACCACACCAAGCTGGTTCCCAATTCCTCCTCCGTCACCAAAGGAACGGTGACTCTCTCAAAGAGAGCCCGCCAAAGGCGACGCCAACGCTTAGCCAAAGAATTCGTCAAAGCGATGGAGTCCACCGACGGAATCCGCTACAACGCGGATCTGAAGAACAGGAGAGGCAAACAGCCTCAACGACCGATGAAGGGCGCCCCCTCCAAGCCGCCAATGAACGAATGGGTCTGTGTCAAACGGAACCGTTCAACACTAGAGGAGCGCATTTGCAAGCGCCGCGCAATGTCAGCGCAGGCACGGGCTCAAGTCCAAGAGGCCCGTAGAAGGCTACAGAAGGAAGTGGCCAAGAAGCCGCCACCAACCCGTCAAGTTTGGAGGCCGAAGTCTGAAGCGGCGATTCAGACTAAGGCACAATCAGTGTAGCCTTCAATGCAAATCCAGCCTCCGGTGAACCAAACGAAGTCACCGGTAATTCCCATAGCTACTCCGGGAGATCCCGCGGAATCATCCCGAAGAAGGAAGTCCGTTTTGGAGCGCTTCGGTCCACTTCCCGATGAAAGAAGCAAAGCTCCAGTTCAAGAACGTTTGGGCCCGATGAAGAAGCCCCGGACGACTCAACATGATGGGGGTCGCCGTCACCTCCAACATGACAACGAGTTCAAGGCAGCTGCGCGCGCCAATTTGCGCATTGAAGTCCAGGAGCCTGCTGAGAATTCACGCCCAAAAAGGCATGTCTCTAGGCGCGTGACTATTGAGAGCCCTAAGAAGGCAGTTCACCATCAGAGGGAAACATTGTCGTCTGATGATGATGACGTTATACCTGATAAATCATGCCGACACGCGATAGGTTACTCCAACCTTCAAACCGACGAGTTGTACTATCATGATGGGAGCATGAGGAAAATCAGGAAAAGGAGTCCCTGAGGACTGGAAACTCAATGCCCCTGTTCCAAACTCATTCGGGCAGTATTGTCTGAGTGCAACTGCATCAAGACAGTCCCCGAAAGAAATTCGGTTTTCGAAAGGCTCAATACCGAAACGCCAAGACCAAGGTCTAGGCGTTTCCGACAAAGAAGAAGGGTAGTCGAAGATGGAGAATTTCCGAGGGTCACCACTAATATGACCAGCAAAAAGATGTCGACACAGGATAATCCCGAGTCGATTCCGGAAGTACCCCGGCGGATGACCCGTCTGTAGTCCGGAGCCATCATACGAGGAACTTATGGTAGGGTTCGAACAAGATTGTCGTCAGAAGATGAAGAATCGGATTCCTGCTCTGCTGTCGCATCAGACAATACAATATCCAGCGAGGGACAACCCCGCGAGTCACCGATGATAAGGGCGGAACAAGTGGCCAAAATGCTCGAAGAAGCCATGGCTAAACAACAGGAGAGCTTCAGGTTCGAAATACAGATGGCTATGCAGAACATGAGAGAAATGCATGACCAACAAATCCAAGCATTGACGAACCAGCAAGGTGAGCCAAGTCGTCGTAACCAAGTTAATCTGGAAGATGAGGACACAGGTGCGAATAAAACCCATAACGCCAATAATCCTCCCGTCAATGCAGGGGGTGGTAACGAGAATGCCAACGAAGACTCAGGTGAAAACCTGAAGATTAAAAATCTCAAGAGCAAAATCAATACGTTGATTTCCTCTCAAGAGATGAAGAAGACGGGCATTCCTTGTCCATACCCACGAGAATAGGAATCAATCCCCTATCCGGCGAAGTTCAGTCTAATTAACTTCACGCCGTTTGATGGAAAGGGTTCACCCACGCAGCATTTGATTTACTTCAAATCGCACCTGGGTGTTATCTCTGGTAATGAGCCTCTGATGGTACGGTCCTTCGTTGGCACTCTTCGTGGAGCCACCTTCGATTGGTATCGTCGCCTCAAGCCAGGAAGCGTGAGTAGCTGGGACGACATGGAAACTAAGTTCCTCACTAATTTCTTCGATGACGACACTGAGATATCCATCGGAACGTTGCTCGATGAGAAACAAAAGGACGGGGAATTGGTCGACGCCTTCGTCAAAAGGTTCCAGAACAAGGCGATGAACTGTCGGGACCCGATCACTGAGGAGTTTATTCTCCAGACTTGCCACAACAACTTCGCATTGGACGTGTTGGAGGCAATGGGAATGGCACCGTCTAACACTTGGAAAGACTTGAAGGTGCGTGGTGAACAAGCCGAACGCTTCCTCCGAAGGAAGAAGGCCGAGAGGAACCTACCGACGGCTAATTCCCTGAACTCGAACTTCGCAGCTGCTGTTGGTGCTAATCGAATGTCACAACAGCAATCCCGAAGGCAGCAAAAGACTTCGGGTCCGAGACTCCAAAGAGAGTATTCCTTCAAGGACGAAGACGTTCCAGCCATCTTCGAATCCCTCCTTGGAAGCAACAAGATCAAGCTACCACCTATCACAAATCAGGAGGAAGCTGACAACACTACGGACCCAAAGTACTGTGCATATCACAGGAGAGTCGTTCATCCCACCAAGGAGTGCTTTGCTCTTAAGAATAGCATCCAAACCTTGGTTGAAACCGGCGTTATATCGCTCAATTAAGTCAAAACAACACTCCGAAGAGTATACGAGTATAAACTGCTTCTCAATCCTCCGACCGGTATAAGAGGTTAAACTGCTCCCTGACACTCCGAAGAGTATACGAGTATAAACTGGTTCTCAATCCTCCGACCGGTATAAGAGGTTAAACTGCTCCCTGAGACTCCGATAAGTATAAGAGTATAATCTGCTCCTTTCTACACTCTGAAGAGTATACGAGTATAAACTGCTTCTCAATCCTCCGACCGGTATAAGAGGTTAAACTGCTCCCTGACACTCCGAAGAGTATACAAGTATAAACTGCTTCTCAATCCTCCGACCGGTATAAGAGGTTAAACTGCTCCCTGACACTCCGAAGAGTATACGAGTATAAACAGCTTCTCAATCCTCCGACCGGTATAAGAGGTTAAACTGGTCCCTAACACTCCGAAGAGTATACGAGTATAAACTGCTTCTCAATCCTCCGACCGGTATAAGAGGTTAAACTGCTCTCTGAGACTCCGACAAGTATAAGAGTATAAACTGCTTCTCAACACTCCGACAAGTATACGAGTATAAACTGCTTCTTAATACTCCAATAGGTATATGAGTCTAAACTGTTTCCCAATCTTGACGGGAAATTCCTGGAGAATCATATATTCTTAAGGATAACCCGAACATGCGATTGAGGATAACGTACTCCTCGTTATACCCAGTTCTGCAAGAAAGCTGGGGGTGGATAATTCGTGTAACGGGAAGTTTCCGAAAGAATGTTAATATTCTTAGGGATAACCCGATCAATATGAACAAAGTGATGAACACTAGATCCCCCACCGATCAGACTAATTAACGGTGGGACCACCAAATTCTATCAAGTTTAATCCATTCAAACTTCCGCTATGTTCGTGCACTCAACACTTTCGTAGTTAGAGTCCGGATGTAATGCTTAGAATTTTGATCTGTCACCTGGTCAAACCTTCCTATAGTTAGGACCACAACCAAAATCTCCTCTCGATTCCCTCCATGAACGAGAGGTCCACTTTCAAATCGGGTGATCAAACCTTCCTATAGTTGGATCACCTCAAACTCTTGCTTGGTCAAACCTTCCTACAGTAAAGACCAAAACAACAATTCACTCTCGATAAACGAGAAATTCACCTTTAGTTCGGTAATCAAACCTTCTGACAGTTAGGATTATCCGAATTTTTCGATTCTCGGAGTGGAGGTCCCACTCCTAGTTTCATCTTTCCGGATTCTGGGGGTAGAGATCCCACCTCGAGTCTCCTTTCCAGCTGAAGATAGAATATAAAATTCTTCTTCTTCAGTGTCGGGAGATAGAATATAAAATTCTTCCTCTCCCATTTCGGGTTCGTCTTTGCCCCAAGAGAAGACACCACCTTTTTTAACTCCTAAAATCTGTGCCTCACAGGTACAGGGAATTTTATCCCGAATCCTAAGTAGGGATAAGTCAACGCCTAACACGTGTTACCGGTTTAGTCTTTCACCGATTGAAGAAGACACTAGAATTCCAGTCTAGGATGTTTATCCTGAATCCTAAGCAGGGATAAGTCTGCGCCTAACACGCGCTGCCGGTTTAGTCTTTTTTCGTAGAAAAAGACACCAGAGTTCGATTCTAGGGTATTCTATCCTGAAACCTAAGCAAGGATAAGTCTGCGCTTAACCCGCGCTGCCGGTTAGTTCTTAACCGTTAAAAAGAACACCCGTTCACATATTCAACATTGTGGCATGTTGTTATTAATAACACCAAAATCCATACCTTACACGCATGGGGAATTTAATCCTGAATCCAAAGAAATGATATGCCGACGCCTAACACGTGTCGCCGGTTTAGTCTTTCTCCGTAGAAAAAGACACCATAGTTCGATTCTGGGGTATTTTATCCCGAAGCCTAAGTAGGGATAAGTCAGCGTCTAATACACGTTGCCGGGTAGCCTATTCTCGTAACAAGGGCGAAGTCTACATATTCGAAGTCGTAGCGCCGAGTCTAAGAGAATTCACTCTCTTAGCACAACGTTACATGCGGAACGGATTTATACAATTCGCATGCTAGCCCGACTCAAACGGTGATCGGTAAAGGCTAATCAAATCCGTTGAAGGCTGGGGGTTAGCCAAAAATCTTAAAATCAACACCTAACACGTGTCGCCTGGTAGCCTATTCCCGTAACAATGGCGAAGTCTATGTATTCAAAGTCGTAGCACCGAGTCTAGGAGAATTCACTCTCTTAGCACAACGTTACATGCGGAACGGATTTAGACAATCCGCATGCTAGCCCGACTCAAACGGTAGTCGGTAAAGGCTTATCAAACTCGTTGATGGCTGAGGGTTTGCCAAAAATCCTATAAATATGAGAGTCACTGACGCATCAGCTTCATTAGTTGGTCTCGTAACTTGAGCATCCAACGACATTCGAAATCCTAGGGTCAACGCCGGTCAACGCGTAACCCTAGGTCAACGCCAGTCAACACGTTGCGACCAAAAAGTCAACATTTGACGTTCGAAACCCTAGGGTCAACGCTGGTCAATGCGTAACCCTAGGTCAACGCCAGTCAACGCGTTATGACCAAAAAGTCAAAGTTCGACGTTCAAAACCCTAGGGTCAATGCCGGTCAACACGTAACCCTAGGTCAACGCTAGTCAACGCGTTACGACCAAAAAGTCAAAGTTCGACGTTCGAAACCCTAAGGGTCAACGCCGGTCAACACGTAACCCTAGGTCAGTGCTAATCAACGCGTTGTGACAAAAAAGTCAACGTTCGACGTTCGAAACCCTAAGGATCAACGCCGATCAATGCGTAACCCTAGGTCAACGCCAGTCAACGCGTTGCGACCAAAAAGTCAACATTCGACGTTCGAAACCCTAGGATCAACGCCGGTCAACGCGTAACCCTAGGTCAACGCCACTCAACGCGTTACGACAAAAAGTCAACATACGGTGATCTGAAACCCTAAGTCAGCACAATGTGACAGAGATAGTCAATTCAAAGTCAACTCAATGACACGAGCCAAACTCAACTCACTGGTGGTAGACTCGAGACTCCGACGACGGCCAGGCGATAAACGCAGCGCCGGAAGGGCTTCGGCTATTCGTCAAAGCATTGAATAGACCAAAAATTAAAGGAGCCAAGAGTTGAAGCTAACTATAGGTCCTTTACACCGACTGAAGGCTGGACCAATCACATCCAAAGTATTCCAGCCTCTTCTATAAAAGAAACGAGTCCGGAACGCTTTGGAGGGGGTATCTGTAGGCATCGAAAATTGCCTATAGGTCTCCACGAACAGCTCAGTGTTAAGGAACGACGATGAACGTCACTATCCGGTTCACAGGAGTTCGATTGATGTCGATGAACGCTTGAAGTAAATCGACGAACTACGTGAACTAACGAAGGTACGGGCTAATCGGGAGCCCCGCGATGTTTACAAAAGGAACAATGCCCTTCGTGTCTCATTCATTCTATAGATGATCCAACTATCGGAGCTAATAGAACTCCTTGTCGGCTTTCCAACACACTTCGAATCACTCAAATCCGAGTTCGGACGAAGGAATTATGGCGGAAACAGATAAATACACCATATGGAGTGTCTCGGACCAACGAGACACCCTTCGGTGTCTCGGCTAAGGCCGAGACACCCTAGGGTGTTCGATCAAATGGAGACACCCTGGGGTGTCTCCAAGGCAGATTTGGGCCTTTAAGTGTTTTTAACCGCTCCGTTATCCCCTCAAGCCTATAAATACAAGCCTTAGGCCTCATTTTTTGAGATCTGGAATTTTGGAGATTAGGCGAAGCCCTGCCAGATTGAAGACTGAAGGTGCATGGATTTTAGAGAGGAGGAGGAGAGATCGGATCGAGTTCTTCAACGCAAGAGAGAGAGATTCTTCAGATCTGCAGTTCCCCGGGTTCATTCCTTAAGATTATCCCGTTGTGGTAATCTTAAGAAGAGTGATTATCTCGCTTCGCCGAGATAAGAGCTATGGTTTCTCGATCCCTTCGCAGATAGACGAAGCTCTGCCTAATTTTTCAGCAATCAGATCTGATCGACAGTGGTCCACAGATAAACCCCGGCACAGGTAAAGATCCCACGCAAGCAGAAGACCGATAAACGATCTCTGCGTTTGTTTGGATAAACCCCGGCACAGGTAAAGATCCCACGCAAGCAGAAGACCGATAAACGATCTCTGCGTTTGTTTGATAAAGTTGTAAACTTTTTTTATTTTCATTGTGTAAAAGTCTTATAAAAAGACTGATTTTTGTATTCATTGTAAATGTCTGAAGTTTGTAATGAATCTCGCAATGAAACAAGCAACTTTCTCCGCAAACACTGCCCTCCATACCCTGAGGTGATTGAGGAAAGTCCTAGCTCAAATCATGATGAAAGGGAGCACACCACCATGGGAGCCTAGCAAGATACCTGGTATCATCACGTCGCTTTAGGCCCCTCAGCTGCCTATGTGGCCTCTGGCTATAATCGGACTTACCGACCGATAGCTGAAGCCATTGGGGGGAACACTTCTCTCACCGGAGACATCATGAATGTTGCCTGTGAGAAGTTTAAAATGCCCCAAAGTAGAGAAGTACAATGGCGAGGGAGACCCTGCAGAGCACGTACAGAATTATTATGACATGATGAGCATGATGCAAGCACCCGAGGCCATTATTTGCATTTGTTTTCCCATCACTTTATCGGTAAGTACCAAGCTATGGTAGAACTTCCTAGAGAAAAAAAAAATCCATCGGTAGCTTCGAGCAGCTCAGCCAGAAGTTTGTGCACCACTTCTTGGCTGACACCAAGCAAAAATTTTCCTTGCCACATGCTCATTCAGATAAGGTAGGAGACTGGAGCGAGCCTTCGAAGCTACTTCAAGAGGTTCCAAGTAAAGCGGCTAGAGGTCGACGATACAGGGAGCGCAGTCACCATGTTA
>NC_033798.1:27650523-27651476 GCF_001876935.1 Asparagus officinalis
CGGCGACACCAGCAACCCTAGCAATGACAATGGTTCCAGCTGAAGGACCCTAGAGGGGGGTGATTAGGGTCAAGAGGCTCTAATATGCAATTAAAAAACAGTACAAACAAACCACAGTAACAGAAGTGCAATAATAAAGAAAGAGATAAAGATAGGAATCGTTATCCTTGACGCGCGATGTGTTAACAAGGTTCGGCCCGCTGACCTACGTCCCCGCTCCCCACTCTCGAGGAGAAATCCACTAACACATCCGGTTTGGAAGCCGGAACTTCGTCTACACAATGATCCCACAAGATCTCTCTCTCACTACACAGTTGATCTCACAGATCACACTCCTTCACAGTCGATCTACACAAGATCTCACTCACAGCAGCAGAAGATAAATGCAAGACACTCTCTTTACACAAGCCCCTATAGCAAAGAGAAGAGTACTGAAGCTGGGAAGTGAAACACACACAAGAACTCAGAAGAACAAGTTTGATTTGAAAATTTTCTCAGGAAGAAACAGAGCTCTCTGGTTCTCTTTCAAACGTTAGGCTTAGAGAAGAAGAAGCAGGCTTGGGGGTTTTTATAAAAGAGTTTAAATCAATAAAAACAAAAACCCAATCTTCCTATTTAGGAAGATAATCTACTTTGCAGGTTGTGACCTCAGACTGTGCCAATCACTAATAAGTGAAAGCACAGGAGTCGAGGCGAGAAACGACCGTTTAAAAAAATCGCGGCTGACCAAATCGGTTGACCGAAGAAATAATCGGTCGACCGAAAATACCGTCGGTCGACCGACCGAAAAATTCGGTCGACCGCGGGCAGCTAAAGAAATTTGGAAAACCAAGCAGAGCCTCTTCGGTCGACCGGAACGGTCGACCGATTTGAAGATTGAAAATTCGGTCGACCGTATCGGTCGACCAACGACAATCTGGAAAGATACTAAGCAAAGGTCATAGGATCGGTCG
>NC_033798.1:27652361-27653245 GCF_001876935.1 Asparagus officinalis
TCCCCACGACCTACGTCTCCGCTCCTCACCTCGAGGAGATCTCCACTCACTCAATACGGTTTTCTAGCTAACCGAAAACTCTACAACACTCACAATGTAACAACAAATGATTTGTTCTCTAATACAGGTGAGAACTCAATTAAGCACAACTCAAAGTTACAATCTCTCACCACCCAACTATACTATGTATGAAAGATACAATAAGCTCAATGTGGGTGTGTGTAACAATGAGATATAAATGAAAACTTAACTCAATAAGAACTAGCAATAATATTGATATGAAATACAATAGTAGAAATGCTAGGAAATAGAGTTAAGAAAACTTCTCTAAAACACAAAGGGAGGCACAAAGAAGAGGATGAAGAGGATTGAGAATGAATCCCTCAATCTGCAGTGAAAACTTCCTCCTTTGTAAACAGAAACCCAATCTTTAAACAAACAGTAAAACCCTAAACCCTTGTTTAAAAACTTTGTTTAAAACACTTCTTGGCTTAGTAAAAAAAAGATCAGTAATAGAGTATTTATATCATCCAAAACTCAACTGAAAATCCCAAGTCAAAAGACAAAAACAACCCCAGCAACGGTAATAAAACTAGCCGTTGGAAGCTGAAAAAGCCATCGTCGGTCGACCGGAAATTTCATCGGCTAACGTCGGTCGACCGGAAATTCTGTCGGTCGACCGATTTGAGCTCTCGGTCGACCGGACCGGTCGACCGACCAACTCTCTGGACCATGCTGACGAAAGAACAAACGAGCGGTCGACCGGATCGGTCGACCGAAAACTGATATGCAGAAAAAAAATTTCTGAAAACTGTTTTGTTGATTTTAAAACCCTGTTTAAAAATATCAAATAAATTCCAAAAAATGTAAAACTTTGGGGAATG
>NC_033798.1:27654245-27664116 GCF_001876935.1 Asparagus officinalis
CTGTTAGCACGAAGCATTTCTTCGCTTTGTGCGAGCTTTATAACCCGGATTCGAATACTTTTCTGACCCAGCAAGGGGAATTGGGTTTGGCCCTCCATGAGATGCACAGGATTTCTGGTTTGCCCATGGGACAGATGCTATATCAAGAATATTTTCCCTCCAACCAAGAATTAAGTCAGCTGAAGGATCGCATGCCCGACCGTTACGAGACTTTATGGGATCTCACATGTCATTATCATATCGCTTTGGCGTAGTCTGAACCCTTAGCGAAGAGGGCTAAATCCCATGTGAGCCAGAAACAGTTTGCGTCTTATTTGTTCAGGAATCTAGAGAGCAATTCTGACGAGGCTATTTGTGAGCTGGCACCACTCACTCCTTCAGGGGTTAATAGTCTACTGAAGAAGGTTGATGCTCATTCCTATACCATTAGCAGTCCTGAGGGTGGTTTTCCTACAGGGACCAAGTTTAAGACATTTTTGTGGCATGCGACCGCGCCGATCCGACCGATGACCCTTCTCGCCGGTTACCTCGCTATCTGGTTAAAGAAATGCGTGGTCCCATATCAGTCTAGTGATATCTTGCCATTGGAGGTGCTCTACCCAGTGGTTCAGCTTGCCTACAAAAAGGAACTTTCGCTTCTTCCGGTGATGGTGGCTAACATTCATCGAGGGCTTCGACAGATTTCTAGTGCTTTTACACGGAAGGAAAGTGAACTACCGACTCAGATTCCTACCATTAAGGTGGAGCTTCCGTACACTTATTTGATGGCTTGGTTCGTCCTTCATCGTTCCGATATGATGTCAGTACCATATGCCACAGACCCCTCCGCTCCCCTACTACAGCTGTTTGAGAATGGTAAGTGGGAGGGGCGAGGATTCCCTGACGTCAGACAGCAGCTACAGGTCCACAAGTGTTGGGCGTTTTCCGCTTGTTTTCCGCAGTTCTCCGGCCGATACGGCGAGTGTCTGATTGATGAGGAAAAGCCGAGGGGGTATCGAACTCATTTAGACGTCGGCTGCTTTAACTGGCTGGTGAACATCAGGCCGGGTTATCTGACTTTCCGGGTGAGGAATCAGTGTTTCATAGAGCCATACCTACCCTGCTGATTCGCTCGCCAGTTTGGCTATGATCAGCTTTATGTCGGGAATCCACGTCAGCAGCTTCGGACCCACGGCGGTTTGGTGGACGGACTTCGTGCATGGTTGTGGACCGTGACGGGCTGTACTGGTGCTAAGTTCAGTCTCCCGAGTTCTGAGCGGCAGTTGAACCTCACCTTCCTAAGCTGCAAGTGGTTGTTAGCAGCCAATAAAACTATTCCTGTGAACATATGCATATTCAAAGAGGCCTCCATTAGATCTTTTCTCTAAGGTTGTTAAACCAAAAACTGATATAGAGACCAAGCTCTGATACCAATTGAAGGACCCTAGAGGGGGGGTGATTAGGGTCAAGAGGCTCTAATATGCAATTAAAAAACAGTACAAACAAACCACAGTAACAGAAGTGCAATAATAAAGAAAGAGATAAAGTTAGGAATCGTTATCCTTGACGCGCGATGTGTTAACGAGGTTCGGCCCGCTGACCTACGTCCCCGCTCCCCACTCTCGAGGAGAAATCCACTAACACATCCGGTTTGGAAGCCGGAACTTCGTCTACACAATGATCCCACAAGATCTCTCTCTCACTGCACAGTTGATCTCACAGATCACACTCCCTCACAGTCGATCTACACAAGATCTCACTCACAGCAGCAGAAGATAAATGCAAGACACTCTCTTTACACAAGCCCCTATAGCAAAGAGAAGAGTACTGAAGCTGGGAAGTGAAACACACACAAGAACTCAGAAGAACAAGTTTGATTTGAAAATTTTCTCAGGAAGAAACAGAGCTCTCTGGTTCTCTTTCAAACGTTAGGCTTAGAGAAGAAGAAGCAGGCTTGGGGGTTTTTATAAAAGAGTTTAAATCAATAAAAACAAAAACCCAATCTTCCTATTTAGGAAGATAATCTACTTTGCAGGTTGTGACCTCAGACTGTGCCAATCACTAATAAGTGAAAGCACAGGAGTCGAGGCGAAAAACGACCGTTTTAAAAAATCGCGGCTGACCAAATCGGTTGACCGAAGAAATAATCGGTCGACCGAAAATACCGTCGGTCGACCGACCGAAAAATTCGGTCGACCGCGGGCAGCTAAAGAAATTTGGAAAAAAACAAGCAGGGCCTCGTCGGTCGACTGGCACGGTCGACCGATTAGAAGATTGAAAATTCGGTCGACCGTATCGGTCGACCGACGACACTCTGGAGACATAGAGAAGAAAGGTCATCGGATCGGTCGACCGGACCGGTCGACCGATTTCTGACATATTCTGAAATCAGGTTATTTGACCAAGTTGAAATATTTCCAAAATATTCATTTGACCTCTGAAAATTCTGAAACTTTGTAAAATGTTTTTAATACTAAAAACAAACTGCTTGGAAAAAGAATTTTGCAGATAGGTACTCAAACTTGTGAAAAATAGTATTTTGTGAAAAACGCTTAAAAGCACAAGTTTAAAAACGTGTGTGTGATTCCCAATAGCTTCAAGTAAACTCAGTAACTCTTTGCCTACATTCTAGCACTAGAGAGAAGAACAAAAGAAGGCTAATATCCTCATATTGAAAGCAATACTTGAGCTTTGATATAGCTTGAATCGGATGAAGCTTTTATATGACTTTGTTGTTCTTGAAATAACGTTGCTTCATCTTTTTGGCCTCCTCCTCCTTTAGATGTCTTCGTTTTAGCGTATATTCCATCCATCCTCCGTTAATGGCACTAACGAGCTTGACAAATGATTTTACTACATTTACACTCAATAAGCCATTAGTACCGATAATGGTGGTTGTAAGAACATCATCAAAACATAAGGGCTAACAATCTCCCCCTTTTTGATGATGACAACCAACCATTATATAAGAGCAAAAATAAGATAGCTTATAGATAGGTGCTCCCCCTATCTATGAGCTCCCCCTAAATATATGCAACAAATGAGGAGATTTCTCTCCCCCTTTGTCACCATCAAAAATGGGGTAAAGAGAAATGCCAAATGCAAAATGCAACTAATCAAGCAAGCAATGTAGAACTTTCACATAGTGCATAAGCCCAAACCATTTCTTATGCGACAAAAATCATCCTCTCCAAGAGGCTTAGTAAATATATCCGCTAGTTGAGATTTGGTGTCAACAAATACTAGGGATACATCTTGTCTCTCTACATGATCGCGTAAGAAATGATGGCGCACGTCAATATGCTTAGTTCTAGAATGCAAAACCGAATTTTTGGAAATATTTATGGCACTTGTGTTATCACAAAAGATTTTAATATTTTGAAAATTCAAATCATAGTCAACTAAACTTTGTTTCATCCATAAAACTTGAGCACAACATAAGCCGGCGGCAATGTATTCCGCTTCCGTAGTGGACAATGCAACACAATTTTGTTTCTTGGAAGCCCAAGAAACAAGGGAATTTCCTAAGAATTGGCATGTTCCACTAGTACTCTTGCGATCTACCTTACATCCGGCAAAGTCGGCATCACAAAAACCATATAAATCAAAAGTGGTGCTTTTTGGATAAAACAAACCAAGGTTAAAAGTTCCATTAACATACTTAATGATCCTTTTAACCGCAATTAAATGAGATGCTTTTGGAGAAGCTTGAAAACGTGCACATGCACATACACTAAACATGATGTCGGGTCTACTAGCGGTGAGATAAAGAAGACTACCTATCATACCTCGGTATAGTTTTTGGTCCACATCTTCACCACTCTCATCCGCATCAAGCTTAACACTAGTACTCATGGGAGTAGGCGCATGCTTAGAATTCTCCAACTTAAATTTCTTCACCAATTCCTTCGCATACTTGCTTTGTGAAATGAAGATCCCATCCTTAGTTTGCTTGACTTGGAGCCCGAGAAAGAATGTAAGCTCTCCCATCATACTCATCTCAAAGTGATCCTGCATAACTTTAGAAAATTCCTTGCACAAGGATTCATTAGTAGCACCAAAAATAATGTCATCCACATATATTTGAACCAAAATGAAATCATTTTTCCTTTTTCTCACAAAAAGTGTGTTATCAATTGTTCCTTTTGAAAAACCATTTTCAATAAGAAAACTAGAGAGGCGAGCATACCAAGCCCTAGGAGCTTGTTTCAACCCATATAAAGCTTTTTGTACCCGGTAAACATGATTAGGAAAAGCATGATCTATAAAACCGGGGGGTTGCTCAACATACACTTCCTCTTCTATAAAACCATTTAAGAAAGCACTTTTGACATCCATTTGAAATAGTTTGAAATTTTTAAAACTAGCAAATGCCAAAAACATCCTAATAGATTCCAACCTTGCAACCGGTGCAAAGGTTTCATCATAGTCTATGCCCTCCTCTTGATTGTATCCTTGGGCAACCAAACGTGCTTTATTTCTAGTTACAATGCCATGTTCATCAAGTTTGTTTCTAAAAACCCATTTTGTACCAATAACACTAGCATTGTTAGGTCTAGGAACTAACTTCCAAACTTCATTTCTTTGAAAATTGTTTAATTCTTCATGCATAGCCAAAACCCAAAACTCATCATTTAAAGCATCATTAACCTTTTTAGGTTCTAGTTGAGATAGAAATGCAACATTACCACATTCACTCAAGGCTTTTGAGCGAGTTATAACTCCTTTTGAAGGGCTCCCAATGATTTGTTCCTTTGGGTGGTTTGATGTGAATTTCCAAGCTTTAGGTTGTTCAACTTGATCTTGAGCATTTGTGCAATCTACATCCTTTTGAGCTTCTATAGAGGGAGTGTCATTGATTTGCAACAAGTCCAATCCTCCCTCAATATCATCATCATCATCCTTCCTAGGCAAAACAACTTGAGAGCCAACATTAGTCTCATCAAAAGTAACGTTTATAGACTCTTCAACAACGAGGCTTCGTTTATTGAAGACCCTATAAGCCTTACTTCGAGGTGCATAACCCAAGAAAATACCAACATCAATTTTGGAATCAAATTTATCATGGTGATCTTTTGTATTTAAAATAAAGCATTTGCAACCAAAGACACGAAAATAACCAATGAAATGAGTTTTTCCATAATAAAGTTCATAAGGGGTTTTCTTAAGCTTTGGTCTAATCAAAACACGATTTAAAACATGGCAAGCCGTGTTGACGGCTTCCGCCCAAAAATATTTTGGCAAATCAAAAGAATTAAGCATAGTGCGTGCCATCTCTTGTATGGTGCGATTTTTCCGTTCAACAACACCATTTTGTTGTGGTGTTCTAGGAGCGGAAAACATATGAGTAATACCATGATGAGCACAAAAATCATAGAAAAATTCATTTTGAAATTCACCACCATGATCACTTCTTATTTTAACAACTTTCAAATCTTTTTCATTTTCAATCCTTTTAACATGATTAGCAAATTCTTCAAAACAATCATTTTTCTTAGCAAGAAATATTGTCCATGTAAAACGAGAAAAATCATCAATAATCACAAAAACATAGTGTTTGCCTCCAAGAGAGGTAACACGCATAGGACCAAATAAATCAAGATGAAGTAATTGCAAGGGTTTAGAAGTCGATACCTCATGGATGGATTTGAAAGAAGATTTTGTTTGTTTACCTTTGGCACAATCCTCACAAATTGTATCTTTTATGAAGTGCAAGTTAGGTAGCCCTTTCACAAGATTCTTCTTAGACAATTTTGAGATTAGCTCCATATTTGCATGTCCAAGTCTCTTGTGCCAAATCCAAGGATTTTCATCAATTGCCGCAAGACACTTTACATCTTGATTCACTAACTCATTCATCTCAAAAATGTAAACATTAGACTTGCGATTTGCAATGAAAACAATTTTTCCATCCATACTAATGATGCATTTGTCCGGTTTAAAAGAAATATCAAAACCTTTATCACTCAATTGACTAATACTAAGAAGATTATGATTTAAACCACTTACTAAATAAACATCTTCTATTATGGGTGAGGGTTTCTTACCAATGGAGCCAATACCAACGATTTTGCCTTTCTCACCTCCACCGAAGGAGACATTGCCTCCTTCAATCCTTGATAGGGTTGCAAATAACTCTTTGTTGCCCGTCATATGATGTGAGCAACCACTATCAAGGTACCACATCTCCTTACGTCGTTGCCGCGACGTTCCCTACAAAAGAAGAAGATGAAGGTGTAGTAGCTTTAGGTACCCATGTCTTGGGTCCTTGGTGGTTAGTAGTCTTGGTACCTTTGGGTACCCATATCAAACCATAAAAATCTTCATTGTCTTTGATTCTACAATGAGTAGAAATATGTCCATGTCTCATACAATATGTGCACACAAAATTTCTTTTGTATGCATGAGAGTGAGAGCCATAAAACTTATTTCTACCATGATGATAATTAGCAAAAACATGAGTGGGTCTAGTCCTACAACCCTCAATTTCTAATTTTTCAATCTTTGATCTTAGTTGCTTATTCTCGAAATCGAGATCTCCTAGCAATTCATCTTTAAGAGCAAGAGAGGTTGTTAGTTGTTCTAGCTTAATATCACAAGAGGCATGTAATTTTTTGAAAGAAGAGTATTCCTTAGACATTCTTTTAAATTCAAAATTCAACTCTTCTAAAGCCATAGCTATATCACATTGCATATAGAAAGATTCACTTTCGGCCTCGGATATTACCTCATGTTCATTTGCCATGAAACAAACATTTGGGTCATGAAGAGCCAATTTTGCTCCTTCTTCATCACTCTCCGAGTCACTTGGTTCGGATTCTTCCCATCCGGCATACATAGCCTTCTTCTTCTTGTACTTCATGTACTTTTCTTTGAGCTTGGGGCAATCCTTAGCGATGTGACCCGGTTCATTGCATTCAAAACATTTAACTACACGAGATGAAAACTTGTTGTTAGATCGGGGATTAAATTTTTTGTTCATTTTAATAAGTCTAGAGATTCTTCTAGAGAGATGAGCCACTTCTCTAGAAAAATCAACTTCACTATCCGACGACGAAGATGAGTTGTCACTAGCTCCTTTGAGAGCTATGGTCTTCAACTTTGGTGACGGCTCCTCAACTTCACGTGATGGCACTTCCTCCTTCTCCTTCCCTTTTAGCTTCTTCTCATGCACCTTGAGCTTTCCGATAAGGCTATCAAGAGCTAAGGTAGTAAGGTCATGAGCTTCCTCAATGGCCGTAGCTTTGGGCTCCCATGCCGGAGTTAAGGAGCGAAGTATCTTGTAGTTCATCTCTTGAATGGATAGTTGCTTATCTAGACCATGTAATTCATTGATGATATTAGTAAAACGAGAAAACATAGCATCAATGGATTCATTTGGAAGCATTTTAAATAGCTCATAATCATGCATAAGCCCACTAATTTTAGATTCCTTAACTTGGGGGGTTCCTTCATGTGTGACACATAATTTTACCCAAATTTCGTATGCGGTTGCACACGTGGAAACTCTATTATATTCATTAGGGGAAAGACCACAAATTAAGGCGTTCATAGCCTTAGCGTTGAGATTAGCTAGGTGCCTTTCTCCATCGGTCATGTTCCCGACTTTGGACTTTTCCTCATATTTCTCTTCTATGAGCTCTAGAATGTCAAGGTCTATGCAACGAAGGTAAATTCTCATTCTAGCCTTCCAATAGGCGAAATTTGTCCCGGTAAAGAGAGGTGGTCTAGTTGTGGATTGTCCTTCTAACATATGCATATTCAAAGAGGCCTCCATTAGATCTTTTCTCTAAGGTTGTTAAACCAAAAACTGATATAGAGACCAAGCTCTGATACCAATTGAAGGACCCTAGAGGGGGGGTGATTAGGGTCAAGAGGCTCTAATATGCAATTAAAAAACAGTACAAACAAACCACAGTAACAGAAGTGCAATAATAAAGAAAGAGATAAAGTTAGGAATCGTTATCCTTGACGCGCGATGTGTTAACGAGGTTCGGCCCGCTGACCTACGTCCCCGCTCCCCACTCTCGAGGAGAAATCCACTAACACATCCGGTTTGGAAGCCGGAACTTCGTCTACACAATGATCCCACAAGATCTCTCTCTCACTGCACAGTTGATCTCACAGATCACACTCCCTCACAGTCGATCTACACAAGATCTCACTCACAGCAGCAGAAGATAAATGCAAGACACTCTCTTTACACAAGCCCCTATAGCAAAGAGAAGAGTACTGAAGCTGGGAAGTGAAACACACACAAGAACTCAGAAGAACAAGTTTGATTTGAAAATTTTCTCAGGAAGAAACAGAGCTCTCTGGTTCTCTTTCAAACGTTAGGCTTAGAGAAGAAGAAGCAGGCTTGGGGGTTTTTATAAAAGAGTTTAAATCAATAAAAACAAAAACCCAATCTTCCTATTTAGGAAGATAATCTACTTTGCAGGTTGTGACCTCAGACTGTGCCAATCACTAATAAGTGAAAGCACAGGAGTCGAGGCGAAAAACGACCGTTTTAAAAAATCGCGGCTGACCAAATCGGTTGACCGAAGAAATAATCGGTCGACCGAAAATACCGTCGGTCGACCGACCGAAAAATTCGGTCGACCGCTGACAGCTAAAGAAATTTGGAAAACCAAGCAGAGCCTCTTCGGTCGACCGGAACGGTCGACCGATTTGAAGATTGAAAATTCGGTCGACCGTATCGGTCGACCGACGACAATCTGGAAAGATACTAAGGGATGGCCATAGGATCGGTCGACCGATTTCTGATATTTTCCAGAAAACAGGTTTTTGACCAACTTGAAATATTTGCAAGATATTCATTTGACCTCTGAAAATTCTGAAACTTTGTAAAATGTTTTTAATACTAAAAACAAACTGTTTGGAAAAAGAATTTTGCAGATAGGTACTCATACTTGTGAAAAATAGTGTTTTGTGAAAAAACGCTTAAAAGACACAAGTCTAAAAACGTGTGTGTGATTCCCAATAGCTTCAAGTAAACTCAGTAACTCTTTGCCTACATTCTAGCACTAGAGAGAAGAACAAAAGAAGGCTAATATCCTCATATTGAAAGCAATACTTGAGCTTTGATATAGCTTGAATCGGATGAAGCTTTTATATGCCTTTGTTGTTCTTGAAATAACGTTGCTTCATCTTTTTGGCCTCCTCCTCCTTTAGATGTCTTCGTTTTAGCGTATATTCCATCCATCCTCCGTTAATGGCACTAACGAGCTTGACAAATGATTTTACTACATTTACACTCAATAAGCCATTAGTACCGATAATGGTGGTTGTAAGAACATCATCAAAACATGAGGGCTAACACCAGCTTCAGCAACTCATGTTGCACCAACCGCACCATTGACATCTCCAGCAGCCTCGATGACCTAGCCTATCCGGGAGTCGGCTAGAGATCTCCTTCTGAGGCCCGAGAGTCGGCAAGCCATCCTCCCCGAGTCGACTCCCGCCTAAACTAGTCTAACAAGAGGGACCGAAGGAGGGAACGGGCACTAAGACCAGTCCTCACTATCCTCAACACCTCTCTCACTAATGCCCTCTACATGGTCCAGAAGGAGGGGTATCTTAATACGGCTCCCCCTAAGATGAGGTCGGACCCTCAAAGTCGGGATACTCGATAGTATTGTCAATATCACCGAGACCATGGCCACCTCATAAATGATTGTCGAGTCCTCCAGAGGGACGTTGAGGATTTGATATAGAGAGGGTTTTTGAAGAAGCTTATCTCCTAGCGAGACAGGAGAGAAGGTGCCAGTGGGGAAGCCCATAGGAGGTCCTGCTCTTGGTCGCCTCATCCACAGCCGCAACCTGATAATCAACTCCCCAAACCCAGTCATAAGGGGGTTATGAACACTATTAGCGGTAGTCCCATTGTGGG
>NC_033798.1:27664133-27827911 GCF_001876935.1 Asparagus officinalis
CAAGCGAGCATTGCGGGTGAACATGTGCGACAAAAAGGCAAGAACTGAAGAGCCTATATCCTTCAGCAATGCTGATTTGAAGGACGTAGAGACACCTCATGGTGACCTTATTGTCATCATGGCCAACATCAATGGCTTCCAAGTCAAGAGGATCATAGTTGACATAGGGAGCTCGGTTGACATCCTCTACATCAATGCCTTAAACCATATGGACATTGACAAGTCCTGACTGCAGCTCATCGGTTTTATAGGGCATGCACTCTAACCTGAAGGGATGATCACTCTCCCCTTGACGATTAGAGAATATCCCCGACAGTCCACTGTTAAGGTATTATTTGTTGTGATGGACCTCAAATCTGCCCACAATGTTATAGTGGACCGAAGTCGTCAGCTCAGTCCTAATTCATGAGGCGGATAACACTGAAAAGACTATATATTATGTCAGCCAGATACTAAGAGCGGGTGAGCTCAACTACCCCTTAATAGAGAAGGCTACCATCATCCTCATAACCATGGACAAAAGACTATTCCCTTACTTCCAAGCACATTTCATAATAGTGCGGATTAGCTTACCTTTGAAGAAAGCTTTTAGCAGCCCTACCACTTCAGGAAGAATGGTCGTCTGGTCGGTCAAACTAAGTAAGAATGACGTACAGTTCAAGCCAAGGATAACAATCAAAGACCAAGCCTTGGTTGACTTTCTAATTGAGTCAACTATACCAAACGACGAGCCAGCCACACCTTGGCAACCGGCCCATCAGGACCCATCAATGTCTCAAATGGCTAAGACCTCTGTACCTCAATCAAGGCATGCCGCCACATATGATTCACTAGAGTTTACCTCGTGGTGGTTGTTGAAGGTGTATGGATCCTCTGGAGAAGCTGGAAGCGGAGCAAGAGTAGTCTTGCGCGGCCTCGACGGGTCGACCCATGAGCACTCCATCAGTTTTAGATGTTCAACCTCCACCAACGAGGCTGAGTACGAAGAACTTCTGGTAGGTCTTCAAGCCACCTCAATAGTAAAAGCTGAGCACATCTATATCTTGGCTGACTCCTAACTTGTTGTTCGTCAAGTGAACGGGGAATATGAGGCCAAAGATTCCCGGATGGTGCAATATTTGAAGGTGGCTAAAGATCTACTAGCCAAATTTATCAATTTTAGAATTGCCTAAATCCCCCGCGCCCTCAACGTCCAGGTGGGTGTACTATCAAGACTCGGATCAACCAGCTCAGGAAGTAGCTCAGGGTCAATGTACACTAACACCCTTGAACACCTCAGCATCATCAGAGCATCGGAGGCCGTTATGCAAGTTGAGGCACCTGTTAAGCCGTGTTGGATTCGTCCCCTCATCAAGTATCTAACACAGTGGACCCTACAAGAGAATGCCACTGAGGTTAGGAGTCTCCAAAGGAACGCTCACCAATATCTTATGCTCGATAGCCAGCTCTATCGGCTGTCGTACTCTAGCTACTCTAGCAGCAGTGTGGGGCCCTATCTTCGGTGTCTTCAACCTGTTAAGGCTGATTATCTTCTCTGAGAAATTCATGAAGAGACTTGTGGGAATCACCTTGGGGCTAGAACTCTCGCTAAAAAGATCATTCGCCAAGGGTATTATTTGTCCACTATACTAGCTGACTCCAAGAAGCTTGTCTCTTGGTGCAAGAAGTGTCAATTCTTCTCAGCCATTCCACGAGTCACAACCACTAAGCTCACCTCTATTTTGAGTCCAATCCCTTTTTCTCAGTGGGGGTTGGATTTTTTGGGCCCTCTCTCCATAATTTATGGGCAGCGAAAATTTTTGATCATCACCATCGACTACTTCATTAAGTAGATCGAGGTCGAGCCCTTAGCCAAGATTGGTGAAACTAACATCACCAATTTTGTTTGGAAGTCCATTGTTTGTCGGTTTAGTGTACCCCTCTCATTCGTGACGGACAACGACATTCAGTTCAACAATGGGGGCTTCAAAAGCTTTTGTAAAGATTGGAACATTCGACTCAAATTTTCCTCAGTCGCTCATCCCAAGTGCAATGGGCTTGCTGAAGCTACCAACAAATGCATCATGTAAGTCTTAAAGAAGAAAATAGACAAGGCAGCGGGAAATTGGGTCGAAGAGTTGTCTGGGATCCTATGGTCCTACCGCACTGTTAGGTCTCATGTTTATGTGCTTATGTCTCTAATCTTGTTTTGATGATTTACAAACAATCCTTAACATAGTTTGTCTAGTGTTTGAGTTTGCTCATTAGGTATTTTAGACAAACATCAATTTCGGAGGTTGAATGGAATCAAGCTTAACAATGATAATCTTGGAGATTGGAGGAAATCGGAATGAAGCTTTGTGTAATTCAAGTCAAGATCAGATATCACTTCATCCGCAACCAAGACAAGCTAATATGAAGATCATGAGCTTGGGTATATTGTTTGTAGTATAGGTTTATATTATGAGTGTTAATGCTTAAAGCTCAAACCACACACACAAAATTTCTTGGTTTATCCATTTTTCGATTTATCCACAACCACAAGTTTTTCCAAACTATAGATACATTTATAAACATCTATTTATGTGGATAAGTTGTTTTTAGTTTAGCTATAGATATGAAACAAATAAACAAATTCATACACATACTTATATGTTTCATATTCTATCGTATTTGGAAATATATTATGTTTTTGGATTATAGACTTTATGACAATATTTCATATTTTTTTATCAAGTTTATAAATCTATTGGAAAGTGTTTCAAAATTTGTTTGAAGTTATTTTGTCAAAATACGAAATCTCAAGTTTCTAACAAGTTCATTTTTTGACTGATTTTACAAAAAGATGATTTTTCACAATTGGAAAGTACAATTTAAAAAATTCTTTTTTTAACATGTTCATTATCATGTTTATAAATATTTTCCAAAGTTTTATATTTTTGGAATTTATTTGATATTTTTTAAAGAGGGTTTAAAGTTAGTTTTTACTATTCATATCAGGTTGTGTGCATGTTACGAGTCGACTCATAACTGTAGCGAGTCGACCCATGAGCATGAGTCGACTCATAACTGTTGTGCATCCTGTAACGACTAGTTTTGATTTGACCTATGAACAGTACGAGTCGACTCATAACACTGTTAACGGCTAGTTTTCCAGAATACTGAATTTTTGGATTTATTTTGTCTTTTTGCTTGTTTTCTCTTGGTTTTTAGGGTTGTTTCATGAGCCTATATATACCCCATGCCCTCATACTTCATTCATCATTCAAGAAAGTTTTAAAATAGGTTTAACAAGTGTTTAAGGGTGTTTAAGAGTTTGTTTCAAGTGTGTTTTGTGTGAAGTTGTTTTCACAAGAGGAGGAGATCATCTCTTTGGTGTTTGAGCTTTAATCTTCCAATCTCTCCCTCTTGATTTTCAGAGAAGTTTATGCTAAACTCATCTCTAGCTTTATTTATATTTGTTTGACTATAATTTCTTAAGCTAGATTACTTATTGAGTTTGCATTTTATATTTTCTCATTGTTTACACACACAACCATTGAGCTTTAGTATTTTTACACATATTGTATAATTGGATTGTGGGATTGTAACTTTGAGAGTAGGCTTACATTGAGTTCTCATCCATCGTAGAGAACACACAATTTATATTTATGCTTTATTATGAGATACACTTTGTAATATACTTGTACACCGAGAGGAGTGTGTGGTGAGAGACGGGGTCGATTCTAAGAGGAGTGGCGTCGGTAGTAAAGCCTAGGGAGAGGTTGTAAATCTGAGCACTTGAGGAAGGTGATACAGGCTAGGCCAACACTTAGAGAGTGTAGAGTGTGATTGCAAGTATGTAAGATTGTGAAAGTTTTCGGTGAACTAGAAAACCGATTGTGAGATGTAAACATTTTGGGTGAACGTTGAAAACCCGTTGTGATAGTGGATTCTCCCCGGGAGTAGGGAACGGAGACGTAGATCAAAATGACCGAACTCTGTGATCATCTTTGTGTGTTTGTATTAATTATTTGCACACTATCTCATTTGTATTTTAGTTTATGTTTATATCGCCCTTTGTTTATATTGCATATTCTTGCTCATCACACTATCTCATTTGTATTTTAGTTTATGTTTATATCGCCCTTTGTTTATATTGCATATTCTTGCTCATAATTAGTTGTATATCAGTTTATGTTTATATCGCCCTTTGTTTATATTGCATATTCTTGCTCATAATTAGTTGTATATCATACTTGTAAGAATAAATTGTTAATAAGTTTTAAATTGGTATTAAATCGGATTAGGTTAGCACATTACCCTATTCACCCACTTCTAGGGTAATTTCATTTGGTATTAGAGCTTAGTGCTCTTTGATTTGAGGTATAACCGCCTTGAGTCAAAGATCCTTGCTTTGTTATATTGCTAACCTAGTTTTGATTATTTTATCTTGCTTGCATAATATTATATCATGGATATGCATAGTGCACGTTGTTTAGGCTATGATATTAATATTGCTCCAAAATTTATCAATTTTCCTTATGTTCAATGGTGTTTTAGATTTAAACTATTTGTTAGATCTAAAACATCGATTTGTGGGAAGTTATTAATAGTGCTTATATTGTGCTCACATTGGAGAAATTCAAGTGGAGCAATTATGATAAGAAGATGTTTACAATGAATAAGTTAGTGTTAGAAATTTTGCTTAATGCTTTTGAACAATGTATTTCTAACAAACTTGCTCATTTTGATAGTGCTTACACGGTATGGAAACTTATTGAAGCACATCATGATAACTTGGAGAAAATCCAACATGTTTCGGTGGATGCCACTTCAAGTAAGATTGGAGCTACATCATGCACACGACCACTAGGCGATAGCCCTAGTGTGGTAAGCGATTCGGAATCCGAAAGTGACTTATCTATTACCGAACTTGCTTGTGCATATGATAGGTTAATGCATGTATACACAAAGTTACATAAAAATTTTATTAACTTAAAAAGCAAGCATGTAGAATTGAAATCCGATCATGATATGCTAGCATCCAAGTTTGATATCATTGTTAAAGAAAATGAAAATCTTAAAGAAAACAATGATATCATAAAATTGGAAAATAATAACTTGACCTCAACCATAGCTAGCATAACTCATGAAAAGAATAATATCATGCTAGAAGTAGAAAATACTAAAAATGAACATAATTCTTTCATAAATAATTATGTTTCATCTACTTCTATTGCCAATGCAAATATGCCAAATGACGAGTTGAAAAATGTTAAAAACCGCATCTCTTCCTTAGATTCAACTTTTACTAAATTCATTGACAACCATAAGAAGCTTGTGAATATATGTGCTAAGTCAAGTGCAAATAATTCAAAATCATACACTCACTATGCACACATATATAGAAAACTTTACAAGTGTTCTATTTGTGATCGTAAAGGCCATTTATTGAAATTTTGCTAAGATGCACAAAAACCCAAAAATGCTAACATTAGTGCTCCATGTGCTTCTCACAAAGTCTCATCATCTCATGAACATACACATGCATATAATGTTGATCACAAGCATGAGAATGTGTTTAAATATAATGTTTGTGGTAGATTTGGCCATTTGGCAAAGTTTTGCTTTGATTTACAAAAAATTTCAAAGTTGTAAAATGTGTCAAAAAGACCACAATTGTTTAGTAAAGTTTCACATTTGGAAAACAATTTTAAAAGACAATCTTTATTTGCAAATGTTTCCGTGCACAATCTAATGATGATCATAAACAAATGCTTCCATTTTATTACACGTATTGCAATAGGAAGGGTCACTTACATAATTATTGTTATGACCGTGTCCTACACTAAATTCATCCAAATGGGGTCATAACCAAAGGGCATTGATCTTAAATGATAAGGTTCATGTCTCTAAATCTTTCGGCACCAAGAATGCTTGGGTGCCAAAAACATTTTGATTTCAAAATCAAGATTTTTAGTGTTTTTACTTTTTATTCTCTATTTTTGTAAAAACGTGTTTTAAATTTTTTTAAAACAAAAACAAATTTTCTATGTCTATACTTTTTTTTTTCATTTAATTAACTTTAATTTTGATATGAGGTTTGTGCTTGAGCAACCCCCAGGATTTATTGGGTATTTATTTTCAATTTATGTTTACCGGGTGCTAAAAGTTTCATGGGTTGAATAAGCTCAAAGAGCTTGATATGGTTACCTCTCATGCTTTCTTGTCAAAATAGGACAATTGATTTTGGTTTGTTTTATCATAATCATACTTCATTTTGATCTTTTTGGATGAAATATATAAATTCTCGGCATTTTTTAATGCGTTTATGGTTCTTGGATTTCATGGACTCATGAATTTTTATGATTTTTCTTCATTGAGTTTTATAAATATTTTCACAAATATTTTTATATACTTTCATGATTGCTCATTTGGATATTCATGATTCTCTTTCATGAACAAAATTTTTTGGGTTTTTATGAGTTCTCAAAATTTTCATGTTTCTCTATAAAAATCCATATATTGTTTTTATGCTTGTGTATTGAGACTCTATTTTCATAATGACATATCAATATGTGTTCTCATGACCTTTTTGAATGTGAGTTTTCATGATTTTTTTACTCACATATAATTGCCTTAGTATTTCATTTCATACACTCTATGAGGCATTTTAATTGGGGGAGCATTTTCCTATTTTTGTGTTATACTCACCTATGCTTACTTGTTAGGGGAGCTTTCGCTCTCTTGATTCTATTGTTTCCCCATTTTGATATTGACAAAGGGGGAGAAACAAGTGAATTGTGTGTGAGTATTTCATTCTATTAGTTTTATGCATGAATATTATAATTTATATAATCATTTGTTTTCATGCAAAACTTATATATACTCTTTGTGTAGATTGTTTGTCATCATCAAAAAGAGGGAGATTGTTAGGTCTCATGTATATGAGCCTATATCTCTAATCTTGTTTTGATGATTTACAAACAATCCCTAACATCGTTTACCTAGTGTTTGAGTTTGCTTATTAGGTATTCTAGACAACCATCAATGTCGGAGGTTGGATAGAATCGAGCTTAACGACGATATCTTGGAGGTTGGAGGAAATTGGAATGAAGCTTTGCACAATTCAAGTCAAGATCCAATATTGCTTCATCCGCAACCAAGACGAGCTAATATGAAGATCATGAGCTTGAGTATATTGTTTGAAGTATAGTTTATATTATGTGTGTTAATGCTTAAAGCTCAAACCACACATACACGATTTATTGGTTTATCCATTTTTTGATTTATCCACAACCACCAGTTTTTGCAAACTATAGATACATTTATAAACATCTATTTATGTGGATAAGTTGTTTTTGGTTTAGCTATAGATATGAAATAAATAAACAAATTCATACACATACATATATGTTTCATATTCTATAGTATTTGGAAATATATTATGTTTTTGGATTATAGATTTTATGACAATATTTCATATTTTTTATCAAGTCTATATATCTATTGGAAAGTGTTTCAAAATTTGTTTGAAGTCATTTTGTCAAAATATGAAATTTTAAGTTTTTAACAAGTTCATATTTTGACTGATTTTGTAAAATGACGAGTTTTCACAATTGAGAAGTGCAATTTAAAAAATCCTTTTTGTAATATGTTTATAAACATTTCCTAAAGTTTTATATTTTTTGGAATTTATTTGATATTTTTAAAGAGGGTTTAAAGTTAGTTTTTACTATTCATATCAGGTTTTGTGCATGTTATGAGTCGACTCATAACTGTAGCGAGTCGACTTAAGAAGTGTTGTGCAGTTAGCATTTTTAGTCTGATGAGTCGACTCGTAACTGTAGCGAGTCGACCCATAAGCATGAGTCGACTCATGAATTTATGAGTCGATCCATAACTGTTGTGCAGCCTATAACGACTAGTTTTGATTTGACCTATGAACAATACGAGTTGACTCATAACACTGTTAACGGCTAGTTTTCCATAATACTAAAATTTTGGATTTATTTTGTCTTTTTGCTTGTTTTCTCTTGGTTTTTGGGGTTGTTTCATGAGCCTATATATACCTCATGCCCTCATACTTCATGTTAGACCCTAAAGAGGGGGGGGGGGGGGGTGATTAGGGTCTTATGCTAATTTAATCTGATTTTATGCTAATAAAAACTAATTAACAAATTATTCTTGCAAGATAGATATACAATATGTTACAAGCAAGAATAAGCACTATGAACAAAGAGCAATATCCTAGCAATGAGATATATAGTGAAATATATGCAAGGATATATAAACTAACACAAGGGTGAAATAAACAATCTACAAGTGTGATAGGGCAATAGACAATGGCGACAAGAATGAATAAACACTAAGCACAAATAAAACGCCAAAGCAAACTCAAACACAAGCAAATGATCACGGAGTTCGGACCTTCCGTCCTACGTCTCCGCTCCCCACTCCCGGAGATTAATCCACTATCACAACCGGGTTTTCTACGATCACTCTAATAACATTTACACCACACAATACCATAATGTAACTACACTCCACACCCTCTAAGTGTTGGTCTCTCCGTGTCCTTCCTCAAGTGCTCGGATACAACCTCGCCCTAGGTTCGTCAACCGACGCAACTCCTCTTGGAAGCAACCCCGACTCTCACTACACACTCCTCTCGGTGTACTAGTGTAATACAAAGTGAATCTCACAATTAGGCACAATACAAAGTGTTTGTTCTCTATAATGGATGAGAACGAATTATAAGCTCACTCTCTAGGTTACACAATCCCATAACCCAATTATACTATGAATGTAAATACAATAAGCTCAATAGTTGTGTGTGTGTAAGTAAAGAGAAATAAATTAAAACTAAACTCAATATAATTCTAGCTTAATAACAATGATAATCAAATATATAAAAAGGCTAGAAATAAAGTTTAGAAAACTTCTCAATAGATGAAGAGATAGAGGGAGAATAGTTAGATGCTCAAACTCCAATAGATGATCTCCTCAAGCTCTTGTAAAATTGATTTCACAAAATCAAACTCTTAATTGCTTAAAAGCTTCTTAAACAAACTTTAAACAAAAAACTTAAACCCTTGATGAAACTCTTTTAAACTTGGTTTAAAACCCTCTCTTAGTTTTCTAAAATAGTCATTGCAAAAGGGTATATATAGGATTGAAGAAAATAACTCAAAAAAACCACAAAAACCCATTAAAAAACAAAAAATAGATGTTACTGTTACTGTGCAATGATCGACTGCTACAGTAACGGTGGTCGACCGTATTGTAGCACGGTCGACCGCACTGTTCACGGACAATTTCTGTTTTTGACAGATTCTGGTATTTTGCGTATCTGACTTTGTAAATCAATTAAAAATAGTAAATCAGCTCCAAAAATCATGAAATTTTGAGAGAAGGTTTTAGACATGTAGATAAATATGTTAGAAAAAGTATTTATGAAATATCACTTCCTAGTTGAGAGAAATAATTATTTGAACACAGATATATAGTTTCTAAAAAACTACTGAAAACATGGTTTTGTAAATTCAAATAATCATAACAAATTAATTCCAAAATTGATAAAACTTTGGAAAAAATTTATAAACATTAAATTGAACATGTTAGAAAAAGAATTTCTCAAATTGAATTTCCCATTTGTGAAAACTCATGTATTTTGCAAGTGTGTCCAAAACATGAAAATGTGATATACATAAAATTTGATGTTTTGACATAAATAATGTTCTAAAACCCTATGAAATGATTTTATAGACTTAATGAAATATGTATACAATGATTGTTAAATCCATAAACCAAAACTTGTGTATATATATAACTATATATATAAAAACCAAATGTGTGTGTGTATATATGAATAAAAACCAAATGTGTGTGTGTATATATGATTGAGCTTAAAGTACTAACACACATAATATAAAACCTATACTAAATATACTTAAGCTTAATAGATCTTCGATGTAGCTCAACTTGGTATACTTGCGGATGAAGCTAGATCTTGGATCTTCAATTTGAATTGCATAGGCTTCACTCCATAATTCCGCCAACCTCCATTTGATATGATCGTGAATGCTCGATTCCATCCATCCTCCAACTTATTGTTTGTCTATAATAAATAAGAAAACACAAATACTAGATGAACAATATTAGTGGTGAATTATTTGTTAAACATCATCAAAACAAGAAGGCCAACAATCTCCCCCTTTTTGATGATGACAAACAATTTACAATAAAGAGTATATAAAATATACACTAAAGCACAATATTCATAAACATAAATATACTCACATATTTCTCTCCCTTTGACAACATCAAAAAGGGGACAAAAGGATAAAGAGAGCGAAAGCTCCCCCTATCAATATGCATGGGTGAGTATAAAAACAATAATAGAATAGGGAAGACTCCCCCTATCAAAATGCCTTAATGGATATATGAAATGAATGCTAAGACAAAAACATGTGAGTAAGCATAAATGAGAGACATGCTAAACGTAACTCACATACAAACAAGACAATGAGAACACATATAGATGTGTCATTATGAAATAATGTCTCATTACTCAAACATAAAAACCATGTATGAATAAATTTATGAAAACAAAGGAATGAGAAAAAACATGAGAACCATGAAAAAAGTTTTCAAATGAAAACAAATCACTCAAATGAAATCATAAATCAAGATTTGAGTCCAAAAAAAAATGTTTGATCAAAAAAGAAAATTTCCTTTGTATAACTTGATCAAACCACTCATAAAATACATTATAAGGCACAAATAGATGATCCATGAGCACAAACATATAAATATCATCATATAAGTGAAATATAATGAATTTAAAGCAACAAATCAAAATAAAATCTTTGACAAAAGAATTTCAAGAGAGGCAATAATATATCAAGCTCTTAAGGAAGGCGATACAGGATAGGCCAACACTTAGAGGGTGTAGAGTGTGATTGCAAGTGTGTAAGATTGTGAAAGTTTTCGGTGAGCTAGAAAACCGATTGTGAGATGTAAACATTTTGGGTGAACATTGAAAACCTGTTGTGATAGTGGATTCTCCCCGGGAGTAGAGAGCGGAGACGTAGGTCAGAAGGACCAAACTCTGTGATCATCTTTATGTGTTTGTATTAATTATTTGCACACTATCTCATTTGTATTTTAGTTTATGTTTATATCGCCCTTTATTTATATTGCATATTCTTGCTCATAATTAGTTGTATATCATACTTGAAAGAATAAATTATCAAAAGTTTTTAAATTGGCATTAAATCGGTTTAGATTAGCATATTACCCTATTCACCTCCTCTAGGGTAATTTCATGCACCACTCATAAGAATTCAACAGGAGAAACCCCTTTCAAGTCGACCTATGGTGCCGAAGCAGTCACCCTAGTTGAAGTCGGCATGCTGACAATTCGACTACGACATTTTGACTAGGACTCGAATGAGAAGTAGCTTCGAATCGAACTTGACCTCATTGATGAAGTCTGAGAAAAAGCCCTCCGATCCCAAGTCGTCAACCAGCAATGCATCGCCCGAAACTACAACAGTAAAGTCCGCCCTCGTAGGTTCAATGTTGATGATCTTGTCCTCCGAAAGGTAGCTTTCAACAAAGACACTATAGGTATTAAAAATTACCTATAGGTTCCCGAACACAGTTCGAGACGAAAAGAAGACAAAGAATGTCGTCATACAATTTAGAGAGGATCATCCGATACTAAGAAGAAGCAAAGAAGCGCGCGAAATGACAAAACGACAAGGCTCGAAGCTGTCATACAACCAGTGAGACAGCCTGAGCTGTCTCCGATTCTGAGACACTAAATAGTGTCTTAGGTTTCGAGACAACAAAGCGTGTCTCGTGGGCCGAGACAACATAAGCTGTCTCAGAAATGCTGAGGTTATATGACGTGGTTTTTGACAGTTTTCTTAATTTTTGTGAAGTCCACGTGGCTCCATAACTGCTTAGGAGTATCCATAAATACGGGAAAGTCATTATAAACTGCAAATCTACCAAATCAACGGTCGATTGTGAATTCTTATCCAAAAGCACGACATCCGAGGCCTATAAATACCCCCCCTCACGCACTTATGAAAGGGACTGACGAATTGGCGAAGTGCTGACGGTTTGAGAGCAGAAACCCACGAATTTTAGAGAGAGGCAGAGATCTTGGCGAACTTCATGCATATAGAGGAAGTTTTTGAAAGATCTAATGGCCTTTAGTTGTTTCCTCGGTATTCAAACCTTGATTTGATATCGGGAAAAATATTTATCTCACATTATTGAGATATCTACTTCTGTTCTGTTTTCAAAAATAAAATAAGAACATCGAGCCTTCTTCACGATCAATCCGGATTTGTGAATTAGTGGTCCACAGACTAACGTATCCCCGACACAGGCAAAAATCATACGTAAGCAGTGATTGATAAACAATCTCTGCGTGTGTTTCTAGGAAATCCTCTTTTTGTTTCTTTTGTAAAGAGACGTATTATAAAAAGGCTCACTCTTGTGATTCTGCTGTATCGATAAACGATTGTAATAGATTCTGCAAAGAAATCAATTTTTGATGCAAACACGCTGGCGACCACAGTGGGAACCAACGTTCTCACTGCCGAGACTAGAGTATCACAACCGATCAAGATCCTAGTTGATTTAACAATCGAGTACGAGTTCGACCAAGCGAAGTTCGAGGAGTGCCTCTCATCCTCCTCCTCAAGATCTTCCTTACCCCACAAGTGCAGAAAGATCTCTTCTTGAAAGAAGGTTCCCTAGTCTTCAACTCAGATGAAGGCCCAAGGTGATGAGTCTCACCTAATCATTGCTGAGGCTACCCCTCGCAACGCCTCTTTGGCGTCTAATCATGTTGAAGTCTCTGCTAGCGGCAACTTCTCCTTAGTCAAGGAGTTGTTTGATGAAAGCTTACGAACTCTGACGAAGAGGGCTCGTCAGAGGCAGCACCAATGTCTTGTTCGTCAATTTGCTAAGGCCTTGGAGTAGGTTGATGGAGTTCACTATTACGCAGATCTAGAGTCAAGGAAGCGTCGAGTGATTCAGCCACCCCAACGGTAATATATTAACATTTCCTCCAAACCAACAACCGATGCATGGGTCCGTGTTAAAAGGACTCGTTCAACTCTCAAGGAACACATCCAGAAGCATCACACACATGCCGCGCACGTGCGTGCTCTTGGGAAATAAGTACAAGAAATGAAGAAGGAGGAGTTGGCCAAAGAATCATCAAAATCCCACAAGATCTGGGTGCCAAAGTCCAAGACTACGCCGAAATCAAGTACAAAGGAAGCAGGGTGTCTCGTCCAAAGCCAAGATAGCCCAAGCTGTCTCGTAAACTGAGACAGCCTAGGGTGTCTCGGCCAAGGTCGAGACACATCCCCCTGTCTCGCCCAAGCAATCAACTCCACGATAGCTTCCTCACTTCTGTCGACGTCCGCTCCTGATCTATCTGCTGTCGTACCTCTGGTAAAGCCTCAGGGAAGCCTGGACCAAACAAAATTCAAGATTACGATGGCAGATTGCCTTAGTCCTTTGCATAAAGACCGAGGCAAAGCTCCTGTTAAAAAATGCTTTGGTCCAGTGAACAAAACCTAAGTAGTTCCATAGACTAGGGGTCGTGCACGTCCTCTCGTTAAGACAAAGTCCTCCCTTCTTGGGAAAATTCCCGTCATTGCCCGCTTGGGGGTTCGTATCGAAACCCAGGATCCCGTTAAGAATCCACGCTCACAAAGGGGTGACTCTAAACATGTGATTCATGAGAATGCCAGCAAGGCGTCATATCCCCAGAAGAAAACGTGTCCGTCAAAAGACGACGCTACACCTGGGAAGTCACACCAACCAACGACAGGTTACTCTGGTTATCATGCTGATAAGTTGTACTATCAGGCTGGGGGTGTGAATGAATCTTGAAAGAGGACCCTCTAAGAAACAAACTCTCATTGTCTATGTGAGAGGCTTATCAGAGTAGTATTATCAGAGTGTACCTACTCCAAGACCGCTCCACAGAGGGTCTCGGTATTCCAAAGGCTTTCCACTGAAGCGTCAAAACCCAAATCAAAGACGCTTCCGTAAGAGAAGATCAACTGTCCAAGATGATGAACTCCCATAAGTCACTATCAACATGGCTGATAAAGGTGTTTGTGTCGGAAATCGATTTCTTTGCAGAATCCATTACAATCATTTATTAATACAACATAATCACAAGAGTGAGCCTTTTTATAAGACTTCTCTTTACAAAATAAATAAAAATAGGATTTCCTAGAAACACACGCAAAGATTTTTTATCAAGTGCTGCTTGCGTGTGATTTTTGCCTGTGCCGGGGACGCGTAGTCCGTGGACCAACAATTCACAGATCCAGATTGATCGTGAAGAAGGCTCGATGTTCTTATTTCATTTTGGTAAAAAGAATAGAAGTAGATATCTCAGCAAGGTAAGATAAATACTATTCCCGATATCAAATCAAGGTTTGAATACCAAGGAAAACAACTGAAGACCTTTTGATCTTTCAAAAACTTCCTCTTTATGCATGAAGTTCACCAAGATCTTCGCCTCTTCTTTGAAATTTGTGGGTTTTTGCTCTTAAACCGTCAGCAATTCGCCAATTTGTCAGGTCCCGTTTCATCAAATATGTGTGTGTGTGTGTGTGTGGGGGGGGGGGGGGGGGGGGTATTTATAGGCCTCGAATGTCATGTTTGTGGATAATAATTCGTAACCGACCATCGATCTGGTGGATTTTCAATTTATAACGACTTTCTCATGTTTAAGGATGTTCCTAAGGCAGTTATGGAGCCAATGGACCACACAAAAACTAAGAAAACCATCAGAAAACACGTCGTGGGGCTTCACTATGCACGAGACACATTGGTGTGTCTCGGCACCCGAGACACACTGAGGTGTCTCGGCACTTGAGACACATTTATATGTATCGAGTTTCGAGACACTTCAGAATGTCCCCCTGATTGTGTGACAGTTTTGCCGTTTGTCGTTCTGTCGTTTTGCGCATTCCTTTGGTTCTTTTTGGCATCAGATAATCCTCTCTGACTCAATTCATGACGTTCTTCGTCTTGAGCTATGTTCGGGAACCTATAGGTAATTTTTTATACCTACAGATACCCCCTCCAATGTTTTCAGCCTCCTCAGTACTTTATCGAGGAGTCTGGAATACTTTTGATAAGATAGGTCCTACTTTAAATCTCTTCAGTATTTTATCGAGGAGATTGTGTGAACTGGACCCGTGAGTGGCTTCAATTCTTTGACTTCTTTAACTTTCAGTTTACTCAGTATTTTGTTGAGTATTCTAAAATACCTTTGGTGCTTCATTTATCGCTTGACCGTTTTTGAAATCTGGAACTAAAACTGATGCGTTAATGTTTGAACTAGCTCGTGTCATTGAGTCGACGTTGAACTGATCATCTTCGTTGGGAGTTCACATCTGATTTGCGATTGAACTCTTGGGGGTAATAGAATTATCCTAAGCCTGATTTTGGCAAAATTATCGAATTGTTGACCAGTGTTGACCTCCACTGCGGCGGAAATACACTTTATACTCGTACGTAACTAGAGTCTACATAGTTTAAGCTCTTAAGGATTTGGAGCGTGGAGGTACAGTCTATACTCATATACTCATTAGAGTTCGGGGATCAGTTTAACCTCATATACCCGTTGGAGGTTGAAGGAGAAGCAGTTTATACTCGTATACTCATTAGAGTATAGATACATACCTCAATCGCATCAAAAATAGGAAAAAATAGGCAAAAACACGTGCGAAAACACCTGCGGGACCCATCCTATGTGCAAGACAGGCTCGTGTACCTCGCATGTGTGCAAGACACACTAATGTGTCTCGGTGAGGCGGTCGGATGAGTCGGTTCACAGGGGGTTTAAGTTTCGGGATTCTTGGCTTTTTTCCTCTAACCTCCCGCTTTTCCTCTTTTAAAAACTCCCCAAAAGTCCTATAAAGGAGTCCTTGAATCTCTTCCCTCCTCCTCTTGATTTTTGGCCGAAAAGGGTAAGTTTTGCCTTAGGGTTTTGAGTTCTTGATTAGGGTTTCAAATTTTAATCCCCTTTTCCTTTGTTAATTATGTTCACCCCTTGCTCTTCTCTTGTCTTTGGCAGTAACGGAAGATACTCCTTGATCTTTTTGAGGATTCTCAAGTTCCCCTTTGTGATTCCTCTTCAAACCCTAGCCGTTCTTTGAGGTAAAATCTCTTCACTCGTGTTTTTCTTGATAAAGACTTAATTTTTTCTTTATTCTTGTTGAAAACCGAGCTTAGGGGTGCTTGGTTATATTTTTTGGGTTGTTTTGGTTGAGATTTACTCATGAAACCCTAAGCTTTTTGTAGGATTTTAGCAATTATTCTCGGGATTGAGCCATTTTCTCAATTCACCGCACCTTGATCCCTCTTGTCCCTTGGTAAGAACCGAGTCTTTGGATACTTGGTGATGATTTTTACATCTTTCGTTTGAATTTTAACCCAAAACCCTACCTTTTTTGTAGGATTTTCGATCAAGGTATCATCTTTTACCATGTCTCTCAAGAGGCCTCGCATCCCGAGGAGTAGGTCGGCCTCTCAGTCAGTCAAGAGAGAGGCTCCTACAGCTTTGTCATTTGGAGATAAGTTTTTACCGCTTTCGTCAATTCAGAAATTGATATTTTGGATATGTATCCTCGCTTGTCCTCATTTGCGAGGCATTCTGTAAGAGCCGGTATCCTCTTTTGTGGGGGTCGACGCTTAAAAGATGTGTTTTGCTTGGTCAAAACACATCTCAAGGACAAAAGAGGTGATTTTGCGTTGTCTCGCTATTCGTAGAGCAGAGTATATTGTCATGTTGTTTACGTGACAGTGTACGTTGTCTTTCGTGTGCAAAATAGTTGAAATCATCTCGTAAGTCACAAGGCAGTGACTCTATCTCACAGATTCGTGAGATGAGTTTAACTCCTTGTTTTGCCTTAGAAATATTATTTAACTGCATTTAATAAATACGCTCTTACTAGTCGTAGTCGATTTTCCGTCGATGGGGTTCTCACCCCGTGCGGTGCGTGGTCGAAGTGGCATCTTCTATGCCTCTTTCGACGAAACGACCATTGTCGATAGGGCCCCTCAATTCAATAGAGGTGGGCCTGTAAAAATCCCCGGGCTTGTTAAGGAGGGAGATCGTCGCACCATGCAATGTTCGATGAGTGATGCGCCTCTCACGAGAGATCCAACCACGACTGAGCCATTGAGGAAACCCGACTTCATGTTTGGCGACTCAGTTGAGGATCCAAGCATCCTGAATTATGGCCCAGAATAGTGGCTGAATGAGTATGAAGGAGGTCGCTGATTCCTCCCTTCGATTTCTCATCACTATGCCCTAACACACTTAAGCAACTTGGCTATGGGACGACAGATGGATTGGAATCCGACTGAGGACCAGGAGTGAGTACATTGTGGGTTTATTACCCAAGACAAGACTCTATATTCGCGGGCTTCATCCTGGTGTACTAGGACAGGATGAAATTCCACCGAAAGAGCTGCTGATCAGGGCTAACATGGTACAGAACCACCTAACGAGGATAGGACGGGAGTTACCCATCAAAAGTTTTAGGTGCTTCGGTTGGGTTCACTCCTCAGCCGGCAAGTGGTGGACGAGGATGACAAGCTACATCCTCCGTCGATGAGGCCCAGAGTTGAGCGAGAGAGGGTTATATCATGCCATTCTAGCCAGCATGTATGGCCTCTCCATGAGTGCGAGTCCTTTTTTAGCACTGCTAGAAATTTACAACCCGAACACCAATATGTTCTTGACTCAAAGCGGAGAGTTAGGGTTGGCATTGCATGAGATGATGAAAGTCTCGGGGCCACCGATGGGTGATATTCCCTATGAAGAGTATTTCCCTACCAGTTGACAGCTAAGCCAGATAAAGATGGCTAATTCCACCAGGCACGACACGTTGTGGGAGCTTACGTGTCACTACCAAACTACCTTAGCAGGCGTGGATATCAAGGCTAAGAAGAAATCTCCTCAGCTTAGCCTAAAACAGTTTGCGGACTACTTATTCAAGCACCTGGAGGACCATTCTGGCCAAGAGATTTGAGAGTTGACGCCTCTAACTCCTTCAAAAATCAACAAGCTAATCGAGAAGACCGATGCTCAGTCGTATACCACTCGCATCGCTGAGGGCGGATTCATGAGAGGTACCAAGTTCCAGACATTCTTATAGCATGCGTAGAATCAGATTCAACCGACGACTCTTTTGGCGGGCTACCTTGCTATTTGGTTGAAGAAATGCGTCGTGCCGCACCAATTCCCAATGCATTGCCCATAGAGGTTCTCTTTCTGGCAGTTGAACTAGCCCTCCGAAAGAAGCTTTCTTTGCTTTTGGTGATGGTCACTGACATCCATAGTGGGCTTCAGCACTTGGTCAATGGCTTCATGCAGGAGGGAAACAAGCCATCGAGTGAGATCCACACTACCAAGATCGAGCTTCCTTACACCTACTTGATGGCATGGCTCATTCTCCATCTCCCCGACTTGATGACGTGAGTCATCTCTTGGTGACTCGGAACTGTGCGAGTCAGCTCTTGGTGACTCGGAACTGTGTGAGTCAGCTCTTGGTGACTCGGAACTGTGCGAGTCAGCTCTTGGTGACTCGGAACTGTGTGAGTCATCTCTTGGTGACTCGGAACTGTGCGAGTCAGCTCTTAGTGACTCGGAACTGCGTGAGTCAACTCTTGGTTACTCGGAACTGTGCGAGTCAGCTCTTGGTGACTCGGAACTGTGCGAGTCAGCTCTTGGTGACTCGGAACTGTTCAAGCTTCGTTATTCTTCCAGCTTCCTTGTTTTGCGTACGCTTCGTCGCCTTGCTGATTTTGGATGAATTCCTTTGACTTGGATAATAACGTTTATCATCTTTTCCTTGTCTTGAACTATGTTTGAGGACTTATAGGCAATTTTAACGCCTACAGATACCCCCTCCAAAGTGTTTCAGTCTCGTTTCTTTTATAGAAGAGCCTGAAATACTTTGGATATGATAGGTTATACCTGCAGAAGGACCTGTCATGGGTTTCATTTCTTGATTCCTTCAGCCTTCAATCTATTCAGAGTTCTGTCGAACAGATGAAGTTTTTACGGCTCTGCGTTTATCGTCTGACCGCTGTTGAAATCTTGAAACTAAACGACGTCGCTGATTTAACGTTGAGTTGACCCTCGTTGTTGGGGAATTCCCATCTGGTGACACCTTGACAGACGTTGACCAAAAGTCATGCATTTGAAGCAGAGAGGACCAGTTTATACTCGTATACTCTTGGGAGTTCTGAAAGTTAGTTTAGCCTCATATACTTATCGGAGGTCGCCGGGTTATCCTTAAGAATATTGTATACAATATTCTCCAGGAACTTCCCGTCGAGGGTGGGAAACAGTTTAAACTCGTATACCCATTGGAGTATGAATACGGGTGCTGTATATGTTGAAAATACTTGAAAACGGGCAGAAATCGAACTCTGGTGTCTTTTTCCACGGTAAAAGACTAAACCGGCGACGCGTGTTAGGCGTCGGCATATCCTTTCTTAGGATTCAGGATGAAATTCCCCATGCGTGTAAGGCATGGATTTCGGTGCTATTAATAACAACCTGCCACAATGTTGAATATGTGAGCGGGTGTTTTTTTTAACGGTTAAGAACTAACCGGCAGCACGGGTTAAGCGCAGACTTATCCCTGCTTAGGTTTCAGGATAAAATACCCCAGACTCGAACTCTGGTGTCTTTTTCTACGAAAAAAGACTAAACCGGCGACGCGTGTTTGGCGTCGGCATATCCTTTCTTAGGATTCAGGATGAAATTCCCCATGCGTGTAAGGCATTTCTGTGGGAAAAGACTAAACCGGCAGCGCGTGTTAGGCGCAGACTTATCCCTGCTTAGGATTCGGGATAAACTTCCTATACGTGTGAAGCGCAGATTCTAGGAGTTTGAGAAAAGCGGAGTCTTCTCTTGGGGCAAAGACAAACCTGATGCGGGAGAGGAAGAATTTTATATTCTATCTCCCGACACTGAAGAAGAAGAATTTTATATTCTATCTTCAGCTGGAAAGGAGACTCGAGGTGGGATCTCCACCCCCAGAATCCGGAAAGGTGAAACTAAGAGTGGGATCTTCACTCCAAGAATCGAAAAGATTCAGATAACCCTAACTGTCGGAAGGTTTAATTACCGAACTGTTTATCGAGAGTGAATTATGGTTTTGATCCTAACTGTAGGAAGGTTTGGCCAAATGGGAGTTTGAGGTGACCCTAACTGTAGGAAGGTTTGATCACTTGATTTGAAAGTGGACCTCTCGTTCATTGGAGGAATCGAGAGGAGATTTTGATAGTGGTCCTAACTGTAAGAAGGTTTGACCGCTCGATTTGAAAGTGGACCTCTCGTTCATTGGAGGAATCGAGAGGAGATTTTGGTTATGGTCCTAACTGTAGAAAGGTTTGACCAGGTGACAGATCAAGATTTATTATATCCGGACTCTAACTATGAAAGTGTTGAGTGCACGAACATAGCGTAAGTTTGATTGGATTAAACTTGATCGAATTTAGTGGTCCCACCGTCAATTAGTCTGATCGGTGAGAGATTTAGTGTTCATCACTTTGTTCATATCGATCGGGTTATCCCTAAGAATATTAACTCCATCCCCGGCTTTCTTACAAAACTGGGTGTAACGAGGAGTACGTTATCCTCAATCGCATGTTCAGGTTATCCTTAAGAATATATGATTCTCTAGGAACTTCCCGTTACATAAATCGTCCACCCCCAGCTTCTTCTGTGAAACTGGTTCGGACATTATTCTCAGTTACCTGACCGGGTTATCCTTAAGAATATTAGCATAATATCCTCCAGGAACTTCCCGTCAAAAGTGGGAAACAGTTTAGACTCATATACCTATTGGAGTATCAGGGAGTAGTTTAACCTCTTATACCGGTCGGAGGATTGAGAAACAGTTTATACTCGTATACTCTTTGGAGTTTTGCCATTCTCAATTGGCTTACCTTAGCGTTATGACGCCGGCTTCAACCAAGGTCTGAATGCTATTCTTGAGAGCAAAGCAATCCTTGGTGGGATGAACGACCCTCCTGTGGTATGCACAGTACTTTGGGTCCGTAGTGTTGTCAGCTTCCTCCTGATTTGTGATAGGTGGTAGCTTGATCTTGTTACCTTCAAGGAGGGATTCGAAGATGGCTGGAACGTCTTCGTCCTTGAAGGAATACTCTCTTTGGAGTCTCGGACCCGAAGTCTTTTGCTGCCTTCGGGATTGCTGTTGTGACGCTTGATTAGCACCACCAGTAGCTGCAGGTGTTTTGCCCTTACCACGAGAGGCGAAGTTTGAGTCCAGAGGATTAGCCGTCGGTAGGTTCCTCTCGGCCTTCTTCCTTCGGAGGAAACGTTCAGCTTGCTCTCCTCGGACTTTCAGATCCTGCCACGTTTTGGACGGTGCTGTGCCCATTGCTTCCAACACGTCCAGCGAAAGGTTGTTGTGGCAGGTCTGGAGGATGAATTCATTGGTGATCGGGTCCCGACAATTCATCGCTTTGTTCCGGAACCTTTTAACGAAGGTGTCGACTAACTCCCCGTCCTTCTGCTTCTCATCGAGCAATGATCCGATAGATATCTCGGTGTCGTCGTCGAAGAAGTTGGCCAGGAACTTGGTCTCCATGTCATCCCAGCTGTTCACGCTTCCTGGCTTGAGGCGGCGGTACCAATCGAAGGCGGCTCCGCGAAGAGTGCCGACGAATGACCGCACCATCAGAGGCTCATTGCCGGAAATAATACCCAGGTGCGATTTGAAATAAATCAAATGCTGAGTGGGGGAACCCTTCCCATCGAACGGCGTGAAGTTGATTAAACTGAACTTCGCCGGATAGGGGATCGATTCCCACTCTCTTGGGTATGGACAGGGAATGCCTGTTTTCTTCGTCTCTTGAGCGGAGATCAATGTGTTGATTTTGCTCTCGAGATCTTTGATCTTCAAGTCTTCACTTGTATCCTCGTTGGCATCCTCGTTACCACCCCCTGCATTGACGGGAGGGTTATTGGCATTGTGAGCTCCATCCCTATCCGTGTGCTCTTCTTCCTGAACAACCTGATTACGGTGACTTGGTTCACCTTGTTGGTTCCTGAACGCCTGGATTTGTTGCTCATGCATCTCTCTCATAGTCTGCATGGCCATCTGCATCTCAAACTTGAAACTTTCTTTCTGTTTAGCCAAAGCGTCTTCAAGCATCTTGGCCATTTCTTCCGCGCTTATCATAAATGACTCGCGGGGTTGTCCTTCGCTGGACACTGTATTGTCCGATGCGACAGCAGAGCAGGAATCCGATTCTTCATCTTCCGAAGGCAATCTTGTCCGAACCCTACCATAAGTTCCTCGTGCGATGGCTCCGGACTGCAGACGGGTTACACGCCGGGACGCTTCCAGAAACGATTTGAGATCAATCTGTGTCGATGTCTCTTTGCTGGTCATGTTGGCGGTGACCCTCGGAAATTCTCCGTCTTTAACCACCGTTCTTCTTTGCCGGAAACGCCTATACCTTGGTTTTGGCGTTTCGGTGCCGAGCCTTTCGAACACTGAAATTCTCTCGGGGACTCCCTTGATGCAGTTGCATTGAGACAGTACTACCCGAATGAGCTTGGCACATGGGCACTGAGTTTCGAGCCCTTGAGGGCTTCTTTTTCTTGTTTTGTTCGTACCCCCAGCACGATAGTACAACTCGTCCATTTGATCGGAGTAACCTATCGCGTGTTGGCATGATTTCCCAGGTATAACGTTATCATCCTCGGATGACAACGTTTCCTTCTGAGAGCAAACTGCCTTATTTGGACTTCCGAGAGTCACTCGCCTCGAAACACGCCTTTGTAGACATGAATTCTCAGCGGGCTCCCGAACTTCGATGCGCAAGGTAGTGCGCTTGGGTGCCGTAAACTCTTTGTCATGTTGAGGGTTGTGTCGACCCCCAGCATGTTGATTAGTTCGGAGCCTCTTCATCGGGCCCGAGCGTTCATGGACTTCGTTGCGCTCGTCGGGAATTGGACCGAGGCGCTCCAAGATTGACCTCCTTCCTCGGGATGGTTCGGGAGGTTGAACTCGTTTTGAAGGCTGTAAAGGTCGATCCTCGGCCTGACTCACCACTTTGGACTTTGGCCTCCATATTTTGTGAGTTAGTGGTGATTTCTTGGCTACTCCATTCTGCCACCTTCTACGGGCTTCTTGAACTTGAGCTCGTGCTTGTGCTGAGAGTGCGCGGCGCTTCTGAATGCGATCCTCCAGCGTTGAACGGTTCCGTTTGACACGGATCCATTCGTTCGTTGGTGGCTTGGAGGAGTTGCCATTCATTGGTTGTTGAGGTCGTTCGCCTCTTCTGTTCTTCAGATCCGTGTTGTAACGGATCCCGTCCACAGATTCCATTGCCTTTGCGATTTGTTTCGCAAGGCGCTGACGTTGCCTTTGGCGGGCTCTCTTTGAGAGAGTCACTACGCCCTCGGCAACGGAAGATTCGGCCAGAGCAGATCTGACCTGGTTGGAAGGAGAGATCTCACCCGATGCAGCTTCGGCATCAAACGGGGCGAGATCTTCGTTGGCAGCTTCAACTTCTTCGTACCAACGAAGTTTTCTCTTGGAAGAGAGCTTTGGAGACTTGGACTTGCGAGGGGAGGTGGATTCGGACGAGGATGACAGATACTCCTCGAACTTTTGTTGGTCGAATTCGTACTCGACCTCCTCCTCGACCGGGATCGGGATCCGCGGCTGCGACGCGACAGCTTCGGCAGTAAAGCTGTTGGCTCCCACTGTGGTCGCCAGATTGTTCGCGGGAAAAATCGTAGCTTTCTTCATTGTTGATATCATTGCTATCTCAGTTAACAACTTTATGCGTTACAAAGATCCGGTCTTTTTATAAGATCCGGTTACAATGAAAAATCAAAGAAAACAAAGTAAAGATTACAATTTTCCTTATTTGTCGAACTAATCGCGAGCTCCTGTTTTGCGGTCGCTCGCTTTGGTGGGTTCTTTGCCTGCGCCGGGGTTATTTGCCGTGGACCACCGCGTGATCTCGATCCGGTCGGATCTACACGATATGACGGGTAATATTCCACCAAGGGAATAATAGCCGGGAGGGATTGTTTCACCAAGGAAACAACCGCTCGAATCTCGGGATCTAAGAACCAAGCTTAGATCCGGAGTGTGATCGTGTAGATCTCAAATCCAATCCTCTCGAACTCCTGCCTTATTTGGCGTTGGTGATCGCCGAGCACCGGATCTGAAAGTCCAAGTCTCCAAGCCTTCAAAGTTGTGATCTTTTTTAGATCTGAGTCTTCAATCCAGCAGGGCTTCGCCTCTCTCCAAAATTTCCAACCTCTGAAACAAATGAGCACAAGGCCTATTTATAGGCACTCAGAACTGTGCATTTGCACAGTTCTGAGCCTAGCCACCCATAAAAATCATCGAAATCCGTGTTTGGGGAGGTTTTATATCCAACAAGAGTCCTGGTGACTCGGGACTGTGCGAGTCAGCTCTTGGTGACTCGGAACTGTGCAAGCTTCGTTATTCTTCCAGCTTCCTTGTTTTGCGTACGCTTCGTCGCCTTGCTGATTTTGGATGAATTCCTTTGACTTGGATAATAACGTTTATCGTCTTTTCCTTGTCTTGAACTATGTTTGAGGACTTATGGGCAATTTTAACGCCTACAGTACCAAGTTCCAGACATTCTTATAGCATGCGTAGAATCAGATTCAACCGACGACTCTTCTGGCGGGCTACCTTGCTATTTGGTTGAAGAAATGCGTCGTGCCGCACCAATTCTCCAATGCATTGCCCATAGAGGTTCTCTTTCTGGCAGTTGAACTAGCCCTCTGAAAGAAGCTTTCTTTGCTTTCGGTGATGGTCACTAACATCCATAGTGGGCTTCAGCACTTGGTCAATGGCTTCATGCAGGAGGGAAACAAGCCATCGAGTGAGATCCACACTACCAAGATCGAGCTTCCTTACACCTACTTGATGGCATGGCTCATTCTCCATCTCCCCGACTTGATGACCAACAATTTCTTGAAGTGAAACGACAATTCCAAATCCACAAGTGTTGGGAGTTCTTCAAGTGTTTCCCATACTTCTCCGGCCAAAACGATGAGCTACTGATTGATGATGAAGACCTGGGGAGGAATCGAACCATCCTTGACGTGGGCTGCTTTCGGTGGCTGATGAATATTCGGCCTGGCTACCTCATCTTTCAAGTAAAGAACCACTGCAACATAGAGTTTTACCTTCCTTATCGGTTTGCTCGTTAGTTTGGTTACGACCAACTATACGTTGGGAACCCAAACCGACAACTGAGGACTCACGGCGAACTTGTTGATAGTGCCCGAGCATGGTTTTGGAGCATCGCTGGTTGCACGGACACTAAATTCAACCTTCCAGCTGTAGAGCACCCATTACAACTTATATTCTTGTGCTGCAAATGGCTGATAGCCGCTAACACACCTTCCAAGCTTAGGAGAATATCAGAGTTGGAGGCTGAGGAAGAAGCCAAGCGTGCTGTAGAGATAGTGCGAGAAGCCATACTCTTGAGGAGGGGAAAAGAACCTACTGGATCCTCCGGCAAAGGCAAGCACGTGGTTGAAGAGGAAGAGGAGACTCTCCCTACTGACGAAGATGAAACTTCAGAAGAGGGTGTCGCCGGGGATGAAGGCACGGAGGCTAGGGGCGGCGAAGAAGAAGAGACGAGTCTGCTGACATCTTTCTTTTCTGGAGGAGGTGCGAGCTCACCTATTGCCCATTGGACTCATCAATTTGATTGGCCCAGGTCTCCGATAGCTCCAAAGAAGCTGAGGCAGAAGATCCTGTTTACTCATCCCAATAAGATGACCGTTGATCTTCCAAGTGGGGTTGCTAAAGAAGAAGAAGAACCTGCTAAAGCTGGTCTTGTGCACCAGAAGAGATCTTGGTCCTCTAAAGCTTCTCCCAGGATTCAATTGTGCACCAAGTTCCAATAGGAACGCGCCATCTCTTCTGAAGAACATGGTGCATTGAAGAGGAGAAAGAAGGTCGTGAGTAGGCCTCGCACCTCGCTTCGCATTTCCGAAGAGGAGTCATCCAGTGATATTCTCGTTGGGGAGGGAGGTAATATCTCACTCTTATATCAATTTTTATACCTCTTCTTCGAATTCGCTGAAATACATCCTTCGTTGTTGGTTTATAGGGGGTCTTGTAGAGGATGAGGTTCCATATGAGCCTGCTTCTCCTGACTTCACTCACTCTGAACAATCAGGCTTCACTCAGCAGATGCATAAGGCTATGGGTGAGGAGCCCATGAGTACCAAAGCTGGTGCGGATGCTGGGGCTCAACCTGGTCCAACTACTAAAGTTGCTCCATCGGCCTCGGCAGGTATATCCTGTCCAGATACTTCCTTATTCAGGTAACAACTCAGAGAGTTAAACAATTTGGAACCCATTCCTCCTCTAATCACTTCTATGCTTCATGCTCTTTTAGAGAAACTAAAGGAAGCAAGCATGAGTGTCAAGGTCGTGGAGCCTGCTGCAACCGTAGAAGGTAAATTCGATCTCCACTTATCGTGAATTCCAGCTTTTCCTTCTTGTGCTTAACATTTAACTCTTCTGTAGATGTTGTGATGGAGGGATTAGCCGAGGAGGAAGCCTTTCACGATGCCAACATCGGGGAGTTCGATGAAAGTGCGTTCGATCTAACGACGAGCTTCTCCGAAGCTGATCATAGGTTGCTTGCCGATATGTTATCGGAGCAAGCCCATCGCGAGGCTACAGGACCGACTGTTGAGGCTGGTTCATCTGCAAGTATGGATCTTATCCTGACATCCCATTATTCATTTGCTAACTCTCAATTAACCACAAGGGAGTTTTGATTATAGGGCTAGCCACTGGAGCTGATACAGCTACAAGGGCTGGGACTTCAGACTAGCCCGAGGGTTGGGTCTTTTGCTGTTGGAGTGAGCTATCACTTTAACTCTACCTTCCACTTCTCAGCCCGAGACTACCATTCCTTTGGACTCGATGGTTACAGAAGTCGCAACCAGAATGGAAGCTAGTCCAGTTGTTCCAGTCACGAAACCAACCGATGAGGCTCGTACATCTGTGATTGTTACAACTGCACCAATTCCAGCAGTTCACGAGGTTGGGTCAGCAGGACCAAGCATAGAGCATTAACCCGAAGGACCCTCCATTGGTGTCGGAAAGTTTTTTCTCGTGATTGCCTTAAAATTACAAATAACTTTTTAGAGTATTTATTTGTCCTCCTTTCCTTGTAGAGATTTCATCATCTCTATATGATTCCATCAAGGCCTTGATATCGGATAATGACCCAGATCGGGCTATACTTTGCATGGAACTCTATCACTTCTTTTCCTTCGTGAGCGAAATGATTGACAAGCTCCTTCACCAAGGGTTTTCCTTCGATAAATTCAGGCGTTCACTTGATCATGAGGTGATGAGTATTAGAGAAGAAGGATATCCATATCTGGCTGATTCTATTACTACAGATTTGGGCCGTTTGGAGCACAAACTTCGAAAGTTAAGAGAGTTTTAGGCTACAGGTGCTTCCTCATATGTGGTCGCTCATATGGAATCTCGACTGAAGGCATGACGCGATACCTGAGCGTCCGCCGGACTTAAGCTTCAAGCACAACGGGGTCGCGTAAGACAAATGGAAACGGTTTTTGCTAATAGGCTAACAACCCTTTGTGACTTGCATTCATCTCTTGAGTCAGGTCGTGCAAAAATAGCTCGGCTTGAATAGTAACTTAAGGTAGCGAAGGATGCTCAAGTCGTCCTAGAAATGGAGATGGTCCATGTAGAGCGTGCTTGAGTCCAAGTGTTCGGGAAATTGGAGCTCTCAAGAGAAAAGTAAGCCAAGATGGAGGAAGAGGCAGCAAAGGTATTGGCCACTACCGAGGATTCCATCAGGGCTGAATTAAAGCCTGAGCTTGAGTAGGCTTATGCAGAAGAGTTCTTTAGATTAGAGAAACAAATTTGCAGCCATAAGTTCCATGTAGATTGATCGTACTATCTCTTGTATCTTTCATTTTTGCTTTATTAATGAAATAAATTTTTTGCTAAGTGCATTTTTATTATGATTTTTCATTTTTTTTGGAATAATTAACCATAATACTCATAGGATTTTTGACAAACCCTCAGCCGTCAACGGATTTAATAAGCCTTTACTGACTACTGTTTGAATCGGGCTAGCATGTGAATTATCTAAGTCCATTCCACATGTAATATTGTGCTAAAAGAATGAATTCTCTTAAACTTATTGCTACTATTATGAATATGTAGACTTCGTCATTTCTCATGGGAATAGACTATCCAGTAACACGTGTTAGGCATAGGCTTATCTCTAATAAGTGATCGAGATAAAGTCCCCGATGCGTGAAAGGCATGGATTTTGTTGTTATTAAATCGATAATAACAACTGGCTACGATATTGAATACGTAGGCTTCGTTGTTTTTATAGGAAAGTACCACCCAATAACGTATGTTAGACGTAGGCTTATCTCTAATAAGGGATTGAGATAAAGTCCTCCATGCATGAAAAGGCATGGATTTTGGTGTTGAGGAAATTATGTCTTCTCTTGGAGCAAAGACGAACTCTGTGTTTTGTCTTCTCTTAAGATAAAAATGAACCCTATTTTGTCTTCTCTTAGGGTAAAGATGAATCTGGTTTTGTCTTCTCTTGGAGCAAAGACGAACCCTGTGTTTTGTCTTCTCTTGGAGTAAAGATGAACCTTGTGTTTTGTCTTCTCTTGTGGCAAAGATGAACCCTGTTTTGTCTTCTTTTGGGGCAAAGATGAACCCTATATTTTGTCTTCTCTTGGAGCAAAGACGAACCTGGTTTTGTCTTCTCTTAGGGAAAAGACAAACCCTATGTTTTGTCTTCTCTTGGGGTAAAGATGAATCCTGTTTTGTCTTCTCTTGGGGCAAAGATTAACCCTGTGTTTTGTCTTCTCTTGGAGCAAAGACGAACCCTGTGTTTTGTCTTCTCTTGTGGTAAAGATGAACCCTGTTTTGTCTTCTTTTGAGGCAAAGATGAACCCTGTATTTTGTCTTCTTTTGGGGCAAAGACAAACCTGGTTTTGTTTTCTCTTGGGGAAAAGACAAACCCTGTGTTTTGTCTTCTCTTGAGGTAAAGACGAACCCTATTTTGTCTTCTCTTGGGGCAAAGACGAACCCTGTATTTTGTCTTCTCTTGGGCCAAAGATGAACCCTGTGTTTTGTCTTCTCTTGGGGCAAAGACGAACTCTACTTTGTCTTCTCTTGGGGAAAAGACAAACCCTATTTTGTCTTCTCTTGGGGCAAAGACGAACCTTGCGTTTTGTCTTCTGTTGGGGAAAAGATGAGCCCTGTGTTTTGTCTTCTCTTAGGGCAAAGACAAACCCTTTTTTGTCTTCTCTTGGGGAAAGACGAACCCGGTGTTTTGTCTTCTCTTGGGGGAAAGACGAGCCATGTTTTGTCTTCTCTTGGGTCAAAGACGAACCCTGTTTTGTCTTCTCTTGAGGCAAAGATGAACCCTGTATTTTGTCTTCTCTTAGAGCAAAGACGAACCCTATTTTGTCTTCTTTTGGGGCAAAGACGAATCCTGTGTTTTGTCTTCTCTTGGGGTAAAGACGAACCCTGTGTTTTGTCTTCTCTTGGGATAAAGATGAACCTTATTTTGTCTTCTCTTGGGGTAAAGACGAACCCGATTTTGTCTTCTCTTGGGACAAAGACGAACCCTGTGTTTTGTCTTTGTTTGAGGAGAAAATTAATTTATTTATTGTTGTATTCATTAGAACTTCAAACGTTACAATGAAAACAAAAAAAAGATTAGTCTTTTTTTAAGACCCTTACACAATGAAAATAAAAAAAAGTATAACTCTTATCAAACAGCGCAACGGGTGTTTATCGCCCGTTGCTTGCATGAGATCTTAGCCTGTGACGGGGACGTTGTTATCCTAGACCACCAAATGATCAAATCAGATCTGGAGCTTCGTTGATTCGCGAAGGAATCAGGAAGCTGAAGCAATTATCTCAGCAACAGCGAGATAATCACTCTTCTTGAGATCACCGCAACGGGGCAATCTCAAGGCAAAAGATCGGGAAATATAGATCTGACGAGCTCCTCTTCTTTATGCAGACAAACTTGATCTGATCTCCTCTTCTATTCTAAAATTCGTACTCTTTTAGTCCTTCAGTTCAGCAGGGCTTCGCCAACGCTCGAGAATTCCAGATCCAAAAAAATAAAGGCCCTGGGGCTGTATTTATAGGCTTTAGGACTTCTGTTTTTGGATAAGAACAATCGATTCACTCTTATCTTTAGTTATAACTATTTAACCATATTCTTGGATGATAATTTATCAGTTGGAATAAATCCAGAAAGTTAACGGTCGAAAAACAGCTTAAATCTACCAAAAACTACTTTCAGGGGCTGCGGACACCCGTGGGTGTCTCGGCCAAGGCTTGGCCAAGACGCCGAGACACCACTTAGTGTCTCGGCCAAGATTTGGCCAAGACTTGGCCAAGACACCTATTGGTGTCTCGGCCAAGCTTTGGCCGAGACACCTATGGGTGTCTTTGCTTTGGCTTGAGCTTGGTTTGGCGCTTTCTGTCCGTTTTCGTCGTATCTTAATCGTCCGAACTCAGAATCACGCGATTCAAAATGCATCAGAAAGTCAACAAGGAGATCTACAAGCTTCCATGATTGAATCATATGTGGAGTAAATGGGACACGAGGGGCGCTTCGTCTTTCGTAAGCGATATGTAGCTCCCGATCCATTCGTGTTTCCGTTAATCCGAAGTTCTATTGCTTCGCATGGTTCGTCGACTCACTTCATACACTTGTCATCGTCAAATGAGCTTCTTCGACTCAGATTGCAATGTTCATCGTCTTTTTTCTATCTCGAGCTGAGTGCGGGGACCCATAGGTAATTTTTGATACTTACAGATACCCCCTCCAAAGTGTTTTAGTCTCGTTTCTTTTATAGAGGAGCCTGAAATACTTTGGATGTGATCAGTCCAACCTTCAATTGGTGTAAAAGGACCTGTAGTTAGCTCTGACTCTTGACTCCTTCGATTTTTAGTCTATTCAATATTTTAATGAATAGCTAAAATTCTTCCGACGCTGCGTTTATCGTCTGGCCATCGTCGAAGTCTCGAATAAAAAACTGGTGAGTTGATTTTGGCTCGTGTCATCGAGTTAACTTAGAACTGACTATCTCTATCACAATATATTGACTTAGGGCTATGTGTTGAACGACATTGACTTTTCATCGCAACACGTTAACTTTTCATCGCAACACGTTGACCGGCGTTGACCTAGGGTTACGCATTGACCAACGGTTACCTTAGGCTTTCGGATCACCCGGTGTTGACTTTTCATCATAACGCATTGACTGACGTTGACCTAGGATTACGCGTTGACCGGCGTTGACCTTAGGGTTTCGGATTGCCCGTCGTTGACCTTAGGGTTTCGGATTGCCCATCGTTGACTTTTCATCACAACGCGTTGACTAGCGTTGACCTTAGGGTTTCGGATCGCCCGATGTTAAATTTTCATTACAACGCGTTGACTAGCTTTGACCTAGGGTTCCACGTTGACCTTAGGGTTTTGGATTGCCCGTCGTTGACTTTTCATCGCAACGCGTTGACCTAGGGTTACGCGTTGACCGGCATTGATCTTAGGGTTTCGGATCCCCCGGCGTTGACTTTTCATCGTAACGTATTGACTGGCATTGACCTAGGGTTGACCTTAGAGTTTCGAATCGTCCGGTGTTGACTTTTCATCGCAACGTATTGACTGGCGTTGACCTAAGGTTACGCGTTGACCTTAGAGTTTCGGATTGCTCGGCGTTGACTTTTTATCGCAATATGTTGACTGACATTGACCTAGGGTTACGCGTTGACCGACGTTGACTTTAGAATTTTGGATCGCCCGATGTTGAGTTTTCATCACAACGCGTTGGCTGGCGTTGACCTAGGATTACGCGTTGACCTAGGGTTGACCTTAGGGTTTCGGATCGTCCAATGTTGACTTTTCATTGTAATGCGTTGACTGGCATTGATTTTCATCAGAACAACCAATGACCGACGAAAACGGGCGGAATAAGATCATGAAAAACACCTGGGGCCCGGCCTGGGCCCGAGACACCACTGGGTGTCTCGGCCATTGGGCCGAGACACCCTTTGTGGTCTCTTCCTTTTTTTTGTTTTGTCCTCTTGTAGTACCTTCATTTCCGCCTTCTCCCAAAATTTCAAATTAGGGTCTTTTCCCCCTAAAACTGCTCCCTCTTCTTCTCTTATCAAAACTCTTGTCCCAAGTTCAACAACAAGAACTCTTAACCCATTGAAATTCTTGCTTTTAAAATCCCTCAACTCCTCAAAAGAATTTTAGATTTTCTCTCTTTATTGGCCGAAATTCCTCTTCTCTCAAGGCTAGGGTTCATCTCATCTTCAAGCTCAAGACTTGATTTTTGGAATTGAGTTTTCAAGCTCTTGATTTGGGTAAGATTCTCTTCAAGAACTCTTTTTTTTTCTTGCATTCTTGGTTAAAAATCCATAGGTTTTACAAGAAATATTAAAACTTTATTCTTGTAATGAGGGTATACAATGAATTTGTATGCAAAGATTGTAGTTTTTTGCTCTCATGAGTTAGTTTTTGTGAAAAAGATCGAATCTTGATGATGGGTTTTGAAAATGACCGAAATTTTGGGGGGTTTTAATAAAAAACAAGCCAAAATTTTGAGGGGCTTTTGTGTAAAAATTGGGCTGAAATTTTGAGGGGCTTTTGTGTAAAATAAGGCTAAAATTTTGAGGGGTTTTGTGTAAAATAGGGCTAAAATTTTGAGGGGTATTTGTGCAAAAATAGGGCTAAAATTTGAGGGGCTTTTGTGTAAATAGGGCCAAAATTTTGAGGGGCTTTTGTGCAATAATGGACTGAAATTTTGGGACTTGGATTGTATGCCCATTTGGCCAAAACTTTAAGGGGTGTTTTATGTAAAAAGACCACGAATTGTTGAGGGGTTTATTTGCAAATAGCAACCGAATTTTGTAGAGGGCTTATTTGCAAAAGGGCTGAGATTTTGAGAATATGGACTACATACCCATGACCAAAAATTTGATAGGTGTATGTGCAAATTGGGCAGAAATTTGTAGGTGTTCATGACTAACTTTGAGCCTCGAAGATGAGGGGTATTTTGGGCATTTCACGCCAAAGTTGATCATAAAGGATTTAAATGCAAATTGAACCCATTGTTTGCATACATAGAGCTTGTAGGTTTAATTAGACTTCAACTACAAAACCCTATTTTATTTATAGGGTTTTAGTCAAAGTTCATAATTTCCCTTTTAATTTTCGGGTTCTCGGATTTATGATTGTACCTGATCCGTTGATTTTCGTTGCAGGTTAACCATGTCTCCGCACCGACCACGATTTCATAGGAGTCACTCATCTTCTCAGCATAGTGAGAGGGAGGCTCCCGTAGCATTCTCTTATGGGGGTGAGCTTCTATGCTTTCTGTATCCTCGTTTGACTCCTTTGCGGGTCATTCGGGAAGAACCGACATCCTCCTTTGTGGGGATTGAGGTTTCAGGATGGTATCGGGGTTCTATCATGTCCTCGTTTGGCCCCTTCGCGGGTCATTCGGGAAGAACCGATGTCCTCCTTCGCGGGGATTGAGGTTTCAAAAGACATGTCTTGCTTGGCCAATTCATGTCTTCCGGCATGTTAGGGCGATTTCGTATTGTATTACACTGCATGGGTCGGGGTACATTATCACGTTGCTTACGTGATGATGCATACCGCCCTCCTTGTGTAGGACACACGAAATCGTCTCACCAATCACTCAATGGATGACATTATCTCACTAACTTGTGAGATGAATTCAACCATTGTATAATCTATGAATAATTTTCTGATTCCATGTTTGTTTTGCTGTAGTTGAGTTCCCCGTAGAAAGTTTTCCACCTCATGCTATGACTGGTTGCAACAGGGAGACGTTCTCTATTAGTGTTAACAGGCAAGCTATTGGTCTAACCCCTCAGTTCAACAAGAGTCGTCTCGAGGAGGTGCATCGATTGATATGAGACGAGGGCCGCCGTTCATTACGCCAGCTGATTACCGATGCTGCCTTTGTTGAAGATTCCATTTCTACCTAGGCTTTAGAGAAGCCGGATTATTTATTCGGGGACCATGCTGAGGATCCGGCTAAGTTGATTCTTGATGACGAACATTAGTTGAATGACGATGGTGGGAACCTTTTATATATTCCTTCTATTCCCCGTCAGCATTCTTTTGCTCATTTGGAGACGCAGGCTGTGTGACGACAGATGTCCTAGAATCTTACAGATGACCATGACCGAGTTCATTGTGGTTTTATTTCCCATCATAAAACCCCAGGTTCTAGTGGGTATAATTATATTCGCGGCCTTCGACCGGGGATTCTGGGACTTGATACAGCGCCACCGGACTAAGTGTCAGAAGTCGCCCATATTGTGAGGAATCGTCTGGTTAGGCTTAGGAGGAGGTTACCCCGAAGGAATTTAGATGTTTTGGTTGGTCGTCATCACCGCCTAAGAAGTGGTGGACTCGTATGACTAGTTACGTCTTGGGACGTTGGAAGAGTGAGCTGAAGCGCAATGGATTGTATGCACCTATACGAGCTACTATGTACGGACTCCCGGTCAGCAACTGTCATTTCTTGGTGTTGCTGGAGTTTTATAACCCTGATAGTAACACATTTCTGACTTGCAGTGGAGAGTTGGGGTTAGCTCTCCATGAGATGCACAAGGTTTCTGGGCTTCCGATGGGAGATTGTCCATATCAAGAGTACTTTCCCTCTAACTTGTAGTTAGGACAACTAAAGAGAGATTCCCCCGACATGTATGACACTCATTGGGACCTCACGTGTCATTATTATACATCCTTGGTCAGGGTGAGTCCCCTGGCAAAGAGGAAGAAGCAGGTCAACTTGAAGCAGTTTGCTGATTATTTTTTTCAGCGTTTGGAGAGCAATTCGAGCGAGACTATTTATGAATTGACCACTTTGACACCTTCTACCATTAATGACTTAATTGAGAGGGCTGACGCTTGTTCATTTACTACCGCTAGTGTGGAGGGTTCCTTTTCAGCGGGGGCCAAATTTCGGACGTTTCTTTGTCATGCACGGAAGCCTATTCGGCCTAAGACCCTCCTGGAGGGCTATCTCGCCCTCTGGTTGAAGAAGTGCGTCGTTCCATACCGGTTCTCTGATGCTTTGCCTATTGAGGTCCTCCTCCCCGCCGTTCAGTTAGCTCACGGAAAGGATATTTCTCTGCTTCCGGCGATGGTTGCCGACATTCATTATGGGCTTAGGTATTTGGTCGATGGTTTTACACACGTGGGTTCTGAACCGTCGACCGAGATTCTCTCTATAAAGGTTGAGCTTCCGTATACATACTTGATGGCATGGCTTGTCCTTCATCATTGTGATTTGATGTCGGCGCCTAGTACTGCCGATGCTTCTGTCCCTTTTCTGCAGTTGTTAGAGTGGAGTAAGTGGTTCGCGAAGACATTCACTGATGTACAGTGAGAGCTTCAAGTTCGTAGGAGCTAGGAGTTTTTCAGGTGTTTTCCTCGCTTCTTGGGCTGCTATGACGACGTATTGATTGACGAGGAGAAGCTAGGGGCCGGTCGGACCTCCCTCGATGTTGGTTGCTTCCATTGGTTGGTGAATATTTGTGCTGGATACCTCATTCTTCGGGTGAAGGGTCGTTGTCACATAGAGCCATATCTCCCTTGCCGCTTTGCTCGTCAGTTCGGTTATGACCAACTATATGTTGGGAACCCGAACCGAGGCTTGAGGACTGAAGAATGTCTTATTCGGTGCCCGAGAATGGCTCTGGAGTATGACGGGTTGTACCGGTGCCTATTTTGCTCTCCCTTCATCCAAACGTAAGCCATCGCTAACTTTTCTCAGCTGCAAATGGCTTCTTTCTACCAACGAGCTTCTAGATGTGAAGAGCCTCTCAGAGTTGGAGGCTGAGCACTTGGTTCAGACTACTATTAAAGCTGCTCGTAAGGCTGGGCTTTCGAAGAAGCGAGGGAAGAAACCTGTCAAACTCTCCCATTCGAGCAAAAGCCAGATGGAGGATGATGAGGAGCTCCTTCCTATTGATGATGAGGATGAGACTTCTGAAGAAGAATTTAGGGATATGGACACCGACGTTGGAGTTGACGAGGAAGAATCTGAGACAGGTCTGTCAGACTCTTTCTTTTCGAAATTAATGGATCTGGTATTTCTTCGTTGGTCTCAACGTTCTAGATCTCGACTGGCTCCTCCAGAGCCGGAACGAAAAGTTTTATTTACTTATCCTAATAAGATGACTCTTGTCACTCCAGGTAGGATGGTTGACGAGCATGAACCTCTTATTTTCCGTTACTTGAGATCACGATCCAGTGCCGAGGCTCCTGCACAGGTTGAGATGCGTACTAAATCTACACATGAGCGACCCACTAGTCCTGTAGAGGTTTGACCCCTAAAGCGGAAGAAGACCGCTCATAAGTCATATATTGGTCAGCACTCCCGTGAAGCAGAGTTACGAGGTGCTGTAACTGCTGGTGGAGTGGAAGGTAATGTTCTATTATTTTCATGACCTTAAAATGGTGCTCTTCTGGATTCCCTGGACCTAATCATGTCCCGTGTTTCAGGAAGCCATGGCGGAGGTGAACTTCCGTGCGACTCTGTATTCTCCGATCCTGGCTATTTAGATAGCCCGAGCTTTGTGCAGCAAATGTGTGATGCCATTCATGATGAGCCTACAAATGTTGGAGCAAACCAGGATGCTAACCAGGATAATACCATTGAGCCGAGTATTTTATGCCTAGGTATATCTAACACCGGTAATACACCATTCGAGTGGCAGTTAAAGGAGTTAGGCAATTCAGAATTCGTTCCCCCTTTAATCACTTCTGCTCTTCATTCTCTTTTAGACAAATTGAATAATGCAGGCATGAATATCGGGGTGGATGAGCCTCCTGCCACTGCCACAAGTGAGTCCGCACTTCTCTATCATGAACTTTTAGCATCTTTTTATATATCCAACACTTAAATTCTCATGCAGATACTGCGTTGGAGAGACCAATCGAGGATGAGACTTTTCATGGCATGGATCTCGGGGGATTTAGTGAGCACATGTACGTTTCAGCACCGAGCTTCTCGGGATCCGACACTAGGTTGCTCGTTGAGATGTTGGCAGAGCAGGCTACCAGAGAGGCTGCAGGACCATCCATTGAAGGTGGTTCTTCTGCAGGTATGCATCTAATCTCCTACATTGTAATTTTCTTTATTTATTGAAATCTCTATTTGACTGATAGGGAATTCTAATTGTAGGACCAGCCACTATAACTAATACGGCTGCGATTTCTAGCATCCCTAGTTTACCTGAGGGTGTTTTATCCGTAGGTACGCATGTAATCCTCTGCATCATCATTCTCTTCATTTGTCAAAATTTCTATTTGACTGACAAAGAGTTGTAATCGCGGGACCAGCCGCTAAGACTGATACTACTACGATTCCTAGTATCTCCAGTCTGCCTGAGGGTGGTTTATTTGCAGGTACGCATGTAATCCTCTGCATCATCATCCTCTTCATTTGTCAAAATCTCTTTTAACTAACGAAGAGTTATAATCGCAGGACTAGTTGCTAAGACTGATACTACTACGATTCCTGGTGTCTCCAGTCTGCTTGAGGGTTCTGTCTCTTCTGCACTGGAGGGAAGTATGGCCATGAGTCAGTTGTTCGATTCTCATCTTCAGGCTGCTGTTCCACCAAACCCTCTGGGCATTGTAGACTCTCCTAGGGGAGTCGATATACCATCGATAGTCGCGTCTGTTATCATTCTCGAGCCTGCCGAGACTAGATTGGTGGAGCTTTCTATAGGACATCAAACAGAAGGAACCTCTGTCGGTAGTGGTAAGCTCATAATTCGCTCTGAATTTCCCCACAATATTCTAGGGTTTCTTACTTCTTCATATGATTATTTGTACGGTTTTCACCTCTCCATATGAGCACATTATGGCTTTATTATCTGATACCGATCTGGGCACAGACATGTTCCGAATAGATCTTGAGAGTTTCCTTACCTTCTTGGGTAAGATGGTCAAGAGGATCGTTCACCATGGATTTTGTTTTGATCAGTACAGATGATCACTTGACCGCCATATGATGATGATTAGGGAGGAGGGGTACCCCGAGCTAGATGATTCCCTTGTTGCGGATCTTGCCATACAGGAGCGCGAATCCCAAGAGTTAGGGGAACGGAAGACTAGAGGTGTTTCCTCTTTTGTTGCTACTCAGTTGGAATCTGAGTTGAAGTAGTGACATGACTCCAGAGTATCCATTGGACATTATCTTCAGTCACAGGAGAGCTTTATTATGCAGATAAGGGCTAATCTCTTGAGGAAGGACAAGACTAAGGATGATTTACTTAGCTTTCTAGCTTCGGCCGACGAGGGGATAGCTGAACTTAAGAAGGCCTTGAAGTAATGCTGAAGAATCTCACGCTATTCTTGAGGACGAATTAGCCAATGCTGAAGACTCTCGAAGACAGACATTAGAGAAGCTGGAGCCTGCAGAAGAGAAGTTGGCTAAGTTGAGGAGCACAGCCGCGAAGATACTGGATACATCTGAATATTTCATTTAAGTTGAGTTGCAGGCTAAACTCGAGCGGAGTTTTGCTGAAGATCTTTTTATGCTGGAACACCGGATTCTCAGCCGCGGATTTTACTCGTAGCGATAGTTCCATCATTTTGACTTTATTAATGAAATAATATCTTTTACTTAGCTCACTCTTCTCTTTATTATGATTATTATCCAATCTAGGATGAATAACCATAATATTTATAGGATTTTTGGAAAACCCTCAGCTATTAATTGATTTGGCTTGTCTTTACCGATTACCGTTTGAATCGGGCTGGCATGCAGATTGTTCAAATCCGTTCTGTATGTGATGTTGTGCTAAAAGAATGAATTCTTTTAGACTTAGTGCTATGATTTTTGAATACATAGACTTACTCATCCCTTGCGGGGTTCTCAAAGGATTTTTGGCAAACCCTCAGCCGCCAACGGGTTTGATGAGCTTTTACCGACTACCGTTTGAGTTGAGCTAGCATACGATTTGTTTAAGTCCATTCTGCATGTAACGTTGTGCTAAGAGAGTTAACTCTCTTAGTGCTATGATATTGAATACGTAGACTTCATCTTTCTCACGAGAATAGACTACCCGACAACGCGTGTTAGGCGCTAACTTATCCCTACTTAGACTTCGGGATAAAAGTCCCCAAACATGGATTCTGGTGTCTTTTTCAATCGGTGAAAGAATAAACTGGTAACGTGTGTAGACGTAGGGTTATCTCTAATTAGGGATCGAGATAAAATCCCCCGTGTATGAAGTGCATGGATTTGAAGTCAGGAATTGTGTCTTTTCTTAGGATAGAAGACAACCCGATGCTGGAGAGGAAGAATTTTATATTCTGTCCCTAGGTCTTGTTTATGGTAAAGATGAACCCAAAACGGGAGAGGAAGAATTTTATATTCTATCTCCTAAGACTGAAGAGGAAGAATTTTATATTCTATCTCTAGTTACAAAGGAAACTCGAGGTGGGGTCTTCATCCCCAGAATCCAGAAAGGTAAAACTAGGAGTGGGATCTCCACTCTGAGAATTGGAAAGATTCAAGCAACCCTAACTTTTATAAGATTGGTTGCTTGATCCAAGAAAAGAATCCCTTATTTATTGAGGTAAAATTCCGATTTTGACCCTAACTTTTATAGGTTTGGCTGAAATCAAAATGGTGGAAGTCTCTCGTTTATCGAAAGTGGGAATCCGATCTTGGTCCTAACTATCTGCAGGTTTGACCAAGTGGGGTTAGAGGCAATCCTAACATTTATAGGTTTGATTGCTCAAATTAAAAGTGGACCTCTCAGTCATGGAAGGAATTGAGAGGGGATTTTGGGTTTGGCCCTAACTTTTATAGGTTTGACCAAGAAAGAAGTAGGAGTGTAATACCGATAGCAGTGAAAACTACTGATTTGTACTAGCCACTCGATGGAAGATTTTGATGTTAAGTGATCAAGACTTAACATGTCAAGTTTAAAAGACGTTGAAGATTGGTGGATATAGGTTTTGGTGGACCCATCATCAATTGATTTGATCAGTGAGGGATTTTGTGAAGAAAGATTGATCTGTCAAAATGGTCGAATCTCGTCTCAACAAAAGAATTCACGAGAGTCAGTGAATTCAATGTCAATAACAAGATATGTTCCAACTTTGAAAACATTCAGAGTCCAAGTGTGGATCTCTTATTTATCATTTTTGTAGTAATTGGGTTATCCCTAAGAATACTACACGTAGTATTCTTCCGGGAACTTTCCAATACATGGGTTATCTTAAATGTACTAAGAGTAGTACTTTTTCAAGAACTTCCCGTTTATCGGCATCATGAGCCGGGCGCCTTCCTTAGTGATAAGACGATATGCGCCGTTCGAATAGACTATCTCTACCACAAATGGTCCCTCCCATTTGGGTTCAAACTTGCCTTTCTTCTTGGAATTGAGGATCATTTGTCATCGAACAGCTAAGACCAAGTCCCCTTCTCTAAAACTCCATTGTCGAACCTTTTTATCAAAAGCTCGGGAGATTCTAGATTGATAGAATTCAATGTGCTGTTGGGCTTCTAAGCGCTTTTCATCAAGCATCTCTAGTTCTTCGAGATGTTTCTGATGTTGTTCTTCGGTCGTCATCTCCGTTGCAAGAGCGATCCGAAGAGATAGAATTTAAATTTCCAATGGAAGAACTGCTTCACTCACATATACTAGATAATACGGGGTTGCTCTAGTAGGCGTGAGAACTGTGGTGCGATAGGCCCATAGAGTTTCGCCAGGTTTATCATCCCAATCTCGTTTATTAGTCTTCACGAGTTTTGAAAAAAGTTTTATGATAGTCTTGTTAAAGGCTTCGGTCAATCCGTTCGCTGTGGGATTGTAAGCTGTCGACGAGACATCTTGAATTTTGAACTTCTCACAAAATTTGATGAAGGCATTACTGACAAACCGAGGACCATTGTCATGTATGAATCGTCTTAGCACACCATACCGATAGATAATATGATGTTTGATGAAAGCCACAACGTTGCTTGTCTTAACTTCTCTGAGCGGAACCGCTTCAGCCTATTTGGAGAAGTGATCGGTAATTGCCAGGATGAATCGGTCGCCTTTGATCGACGGGGGAAAAATAAGACCCACGACTTCCATTCCCCAAGTTTTGAAAGGCCATGATGTAGCCGAAGGGTGTAGATGCTCCGGGGGTTGGTGCATATAATTCGCGTACAATTGACATATGCGTGACACTTTCGGACATACGCGACTGCATCTTTGATCATGGTGGGCCAAAAATATCCCTTCCTTCTGATGCGGCCATAAAGTTTAGGGCCAGGTTGGTGTGCGTCACAAACCCCTTCGTGCGTCTCCTTAAGGACTTCTTCTGCCTCTTTAGTCTATAAGCAACGTAGTAGTAAACCATCGTACCCCCGATGATATAGCGTTTGACTCTCCATGTTATAGTAGATCTCGATGCTCTCCATCGGATCGAGTCCCTTTCCCTCACGTCTTTTGGTAAAATCCCGTGTAGGACGTAGTCTATGATAGGAAAATGCCAGTCTCGGGGTTCGAACTCAACTTGAGTTGAATGCACTTGTTTAATATCCTCTTCTCCGTCATCTACATCGTAGATTGGTACGAAGAGCTGGTGAGTTCTTATCGTAATGAACTATTCTGCTTCGGGAGGCTGTGCCAGAGATACTGCTAATGCTGCTAATGCATCCGCGTAGGCGTTCTGTAAGCGTGGAATGTACTCGATGAAGAATCCTTCAAACGATTCTTCCATCTCGACGGCCATCTTATGATATGATATCAAATCCTGATTTCTAACCTCATACTCCCCTTGAACTTGTTTAACTACCAGTTGAGAGTCACCGAAAGCTTAAAGGTACTCGACCCCCAGCTCTTTAGCAAAGCTGAGTCCGATAAACAACACATTATACTCGGCTATGTTATTTGAGCACGGTTCGGTCAGTGAGTTGGCTCGAGGCATCACATGTTTTCCTGGGAAAAGTAAGACAACTATGACTTTAGAGGAGATCTTGGAACATCCAGGAGCACTTGCTACGTTAGTCGCTCGAGAAGCACCGTCGAAGTACAAACGCCACACCTGTTGATGAGAAGTCACGTTGGCTTCGTGGGTTTCATCTGGCAGATCGTCGTATACCTCGGCGGTATCCATAGTTGGGTTAGCTGCTAGAAGATTACAAATAGCTTGCCCTTTGACCGATTTCTATTGTTTAAAGCACAGATCGTATTGGAACAGGAGCAGTACCCATTTTGCTAACCGCCAAGTCATGAAAGCCGGCTGCGTCATGAACACTCGGACTGGGTTAACGTTCGAAATGATGTAAATAGTCTGTCCAACTAAGTAATGCCGCATCTTTTGAATTGCAAATACCAAGGTGAGATACTCCCTCTCAATCATTGGATATCAGGATTCGGCGCCCACAAGGGTCCGGCTTAGGTAATATATAGCCTGTTCATGACCGTTATTGTCGTCTTGTGCGAGTAATGCACTTAACTTGTGGCTCATCGCTTTGACATAAATCAAGAATGGTTTGCCTGATTTCGGTGCAACGAGTACATGGGGTTTTGAGAGATATTCTTTAATATTATCGAATGTTTTTTGACAAGCGTTGTCCCATATGAACGATACGCCCTTCTTTGTGAGCCTAGAGAATGGTTGACATTTCCCCGAAAGGTTCGAGATGAACCGACGGATATAAGCCAACCGTCCTTGTAACACTCTGAGTTCTTTAAGGTTTCTCGGGGGTTGCAACTCATTAATTGCCTTCACTTTATTAGGGTCGATGTGAATACCCTTGGTGGTGATGATGAATCCAAGGAATTTGCCGCTGGACATTTTGAGGAAAGATTTGGTAGGATTCATCTTCAGTTGATGAGTCTGCATCAGGTCAAACATCGTCTTCAAGTCTTAGATGTGATCGTTTTTGTCACGGCTTTTCACGACTAGGTCATCCACATAGCATTCGACAGTCTTCCAGAGATGCTCCTGAAAAATCTATGACATGGCTCTCTGATATATGGCACCTGCATTCTTTAAGCCGAATGGCATAACCGTGTAGCAGAAAACGCCAAGGGGTATTCTGAATGCGGTATATTTTTCATCATCTGGATGCATCTTTATCTGATTATAACCAAAAAATCCATCCATGAAGGACATTCTCTCAAATCCACACGTATTGTCGATGATAACATCCGTGGTGGGAAGAGGAAAATCGTCTTTCGGGCAAGCGGGGTTAAGATCTCTGAAGTTGATATAGATTCTGATTTTCCCGTTCTTTTTAAGGACCGGGATAATGTTGGCAAGCCATTCAGGATGTTGTTCTTCCCTGATGAAACCCAAGTCAATAAGATTTTTAACTTCGGACTCGATTGCCTCCATAATTTATGGACGAAACCGTCTTTGTTGTTGTTTGATAGGTTTGACATCCGGTTTAATATTGAGGCGATGCATTACCTCATTTAGATCGAGCCCTGGCATATCCTCGTAGTTCCAAGCAAAAACATCAATGTACTCCCTAATGATGGCAATTAGCTCTTCTTTCTCATTTGGTGGGAGACTATCTCTAATGAATATCGGTTTCAGGTTATCCTCGTCACCCGTATTTACCTAGATTACTTGGTCCTCGGTAGGGGGTTCCCTTTGTTCAAATCTATCACCGTACTGCATATTCAGGTGATGAACCTAAGGGTCTTCCCAAGTTGGTATTTGATCATCTTCTTCAACGGTAGCGGAGTCAATTGTAGTCATGTTCGACATCAGTCTTTTGAACATTTCCCCAAGACTAGCGTCGGAGTCCCAGGCTGAAGAATCGGAAGAATATTCTTCTTTACCCTTATTAGCTATTTGATCGATGACTTGCCAGTAGCACTCATCATCGGATGAGGAGATATAGCCTAAACCTCTTCTATAGCTATAATAATTATCGGGTTTTCCTTTTGGTACATAAGCCATACGAGGTGGAACTCGCGGACCTCAACCAAAATAAAGACCCTCTCCGAATGCGAAGTCATATCTGTATCTCTTTACGAGGTTCCGTTCTTTTGTATCATATCTGAATAAATGAGGAGCTGGTTTGTCATCATCGTCCTCTTCTCTCAAGAAATGACCCGATACTGAAAACTCCTTCCCTTTACCATAAACGACTTTCTTTTCACCCCCTGCCCTTGCGGGGACAACAAGTATCATTCCGAACGTATCCTGAACATGCTTCTTCGTTATGCAATATGATTGAAGTGGCATATACAAGTCGGGGTCATCATATTACCCTTTCATAATGTTATCAAGACACAATGAGTACTCTAAATCATCATTTATTGCTATTTCTTCGGCAAGTTGCCAGTTATAACTACTATCCGATGACTCTCCATCGTCAAGATTGATTACAATAGGTACAATGTTATTAAGTATAAAACCACCATTGTAATCAAACCCAGCTTTGGTGTCAGCTTCTTCTCCGCTGTCCATACCTTGGGCCGATAGTTTAGTATCAGATTCAGGCCCGTAGAGAAGGGAGTCGGTAAAATAATTTTCCAACCCCTTAAACGGCTGCTTATCTGCGACCACCGTCTTGACCTCATTATTAGTGTCTACATATTTAAGACATTGATGGAGGGTGGAAGGGACTTTAACATTATTGTGGATCCATGGTCGACCCAACAATAAGTTATAGGAAGTCTCTACGTCGATCACATAACATGTGACTTCCGACTTTAAGTCTCCAATCTGGCACTTCACTTGGATTTTACCTAGTGGCCTGGACCCACTTGTATTGAATCCGTAGATGGTAGTGCACATGGAGGCTAGCTTACTGGCCGGTATTCCGAGATTATACATCAATCAGAGTGGCATGATGCTAATAGCGAAACTCGGATCGACTTGGATCCGGTTAACAACACTGGAGGCTTGCTTTGAATTCTTTGTCTGCATGTCATCCTTGGTGAAAGAAATGCAGGGAAAGTGGTGTGCCGTGAGGATGCAATGTTGGACTGATGGCTCTGGTTCTTCAGGGGATGGCTTGATCTGAGTTAGGAAAACGTCAGAATTTGCCAAGGCTTCTGGCAATGCTTCCCTCGTGTCTTTCGAAAGACGTAGTAGCTCGTATAAAGTTATTTTGGCTGGTATATTGGCTAACTACGTCATAATATCGAAGCGGTGCAGAGTGTTCGAGCTCCCCGATTTATCTTTTCCAATCGATTGATTGAATCGAGACTGCTTCGAGTTTTGATCCTCTTGGTGTAAGGGTTCTTTATCCTTTAGCTTTTGCTGAGTTCTGTCAACAGGTGTCGGGGGAATTGTGACCACTCCCATTTCTACTAATGTCTTAGAGGGAATAGTTTTGCTTACCCCCTACTTAGCTAACTGCTCGGAGGCGGTCAGATACTTAAAATGGTATTCGTTTCCACTCCGGGTTCTCCGTTGGTCGCAAAGACTTCTTGCTCATCTTCGGAGAGCGGGAAGGTTGTGATTTCCTCATCCTCTTTTTCGGGGATAGCCGAGGCTCCGCAACAAGATTTTCCTCTCCCTTTTGACTTTTTCTTAGATGACGATCCGGCCCACTGTTCATCTTTAATTAGATTAGGATGGACCCAGAGAATCTCACCATTTGGGGCTGTGTGTGGCACAAGTCCTTTCTGGTGTTGTTCGTGAGGATCGTCGTTGACAGTCTTCACCACTATGTTCATTATGGTTTCGGGCTGAAACCAATTCAGAGGACTGACCCGAAGCTAATTGACACTGCATTCGCACCCACCTTCTTTTACTTAGACTGTTTCATAGTAATGACCCCAACGTCGATCAAAGCTTGGATCTTGTCTTTGAGGGCGTAGCATCTCTGTGGAACGTGTAGTATTTTGGGTCATTAACCCTTTTAGCGTCTTCCTGATCTTAGTTGGAGGCAACTTAATCTTGTTGTTCTCTATGAGGTATTTGAAAATACTAGGGACTTCGTCCACTTTAAAAGAGTAAACCTTCGGGAATTTCAGTTCTGAAGTCTTTTGTTTCTGAGGTTGCTGTTGCCACCGTGACTGCTGAGGTGCTTTTTGCTACTGTTGTTGTGGTTGTGGTTGCGCTTGCAGCTCGAATGTTTGGTTCGCGTCCACTGCATTCGCTTGTGCTTTTCCCTTACCCCGAGGGACAAAATTCTGCTGTGGAGCATTTGTTGCCGTTTGACCCCTTTCGGCCTTCTTCCTCTTGAGGAAGCGTTCAGCTCGTTCTCCTCGGACCTTCAAATCTTTCCAGGTCTTGGAGGGCACCATTCCCATGGCTTCGAGGATATCCAATGAAAGATTATTGTGACAAGTTTCCAGGATGAAGTCCTCGCTGACCGGATCTCTACAATTCATAGCTTTGTTCCGGAATCATTTGACAAAATTTTTGACCAACTCTCCATCCTTCTGCTTCTCATCGAATAACATTCCGATTGAAACCTTGGTGTCTTCATCGATGAAATTCGTGAGGAACATGTCTTCCATGTCATCCTAACTGCTGATACTTCCCAGCTTAAGACGGTGATACCAATCAAAGGCTACTCCGTGAAGAGTGCCAATGAATGACCATACCATCAAGGGCTCATTTCTGGAGATTATTCCTAAATGAGACTTGAAGTATATTAAGTGCTGAGTGGGGGAACCCTTTCCGTCAAACGGCATGAAGTTGATCAAATTAAACTTTGTCGGGTATGTGATTGATTCCCACTCTCTTGGGTAAGGATAGGGTATCCCGGACTTCTTTACTTCTTGAGCGCTCATTAATGCATTGATTTTGCTCTCCAAGTCCCTCATCTTCTTATCCTCGCTCGTATCTTTCTTCGAGCGATTCTGGAGAGAAGTGACATGGTCCTCCTTCGTATTTTTATCATCCCAGGTACCACCCCCAGCATTGTTGTCAACGAGAGGGGTGTCAATGTTGGCATTCTCATCTCCTTTCCAATCACTATCAGCTTGGTTAGGATTATTGCGACGGTTGGACTCTCCCTGCTGATTTGTGAATGTCGTAATTTGTTGGCTGTGCATGTCTCTCATCTCATGCATAGCCATCTCCATCTCGAATTTAAAATTCTCTTTCTGCTTGGCCAAAGCATCCTAGAGAAATTTAGCCATTTGTTCGGTATTAATCATGAATGATTCATAAGATTGCCTTGCACTAGATGCCGTATTATCAAAGCCGACGCAAAGCAAGCATCTGATGTTTCGTCATCGGAGGACCGTTACCTCCGGGGTCTAGGTCTGACAGTTCCAGACAGCAGCCAAGTCATGTGCTGAGATACTTCTACAAAAGGCTTAGGATTGAAGCGTCGTGAGGACTTGCCTTTGTCGGCCATGTTAATAGTTACTTGAGGGAACTCGTCACCTAAGCTGGGGTCTTCTTCTGTGAAAACACCTCGTCTTTGGTTCAGACGTTTTAGTGGAGATTCGTTCAAATACTGAGACCCTTTGGGGAGTAGTCTCGTGGTAGCTGCATTCTGACAACACTGCCTTGATGATTTTCACGCACGGACAACATCTCTCGGACATTTCTCTTCTGAGACTTGTTCGTATTTGTCGCCTGATAGTACAACTCATCAGTCTGATTACTGGAGCAACCTATCATGTGTTGGCATGGCTTCCCAAGTATAATGTCGTCATCAGACGAACACATTTCCCTCTGGGGATACGACGCTTCATTGGCGTCTCCAAGAGTCACTCGTTAAGATTTACGCCTTCATGAGCGTGAAACTCTAACGGGCTCTTGTACTTCGACTCGCAATCTGATGCGCTTGGTCATTGTTCACGGTGAAAATTGCCTTCATTGAATTCATTGTTATCTCAAGTAATTTCTTTTTTGTTACAAAAGATCCGGTCTTTTTTAGATCCGGTTACAACGAAATCAAAGAAAAAGAAAAAGATTATAACTTTCCTTTTGAACAAATCACGAGCTTCTGTTTTGCGGTCGCTCGCTTGTGTGGGTTCTTTGCCAACGCCGGGGTTAATCCGTGGACCACCGCGCGATCTAGATCCGGTCGGATCTACACGATTTGACGGGTATTATTTCGCGAAGGAAATAATAGCCGGGGAGGGATTAATTCACCAAGGAAATAATCGCCCTTAGTTCTCGGGATCAAAGGCCAAGCTTTGATCCGGAGTATGATCTCGTGTAGATCTCAGATCTGATCTCTACCTCTCTCGAACTCATGCCTTTTGTGACGTGGACGCTCGTTTTGCGTTGTATCCGTTTTTCGGTTCTGTCCATGATTCGGTTGACTTAGACTCTGATTTGGTAGTAAATCCGATTCCTGATTTGGCAGTAAATCCACTTCTGAGTTCGAGTCCGAAACTGATCTTGATTCGATCGTGATTCATCCGAGTCTGCCCTTGGTTGGATGACTCGTTGACTCTTCGAACCCTTGGCTTGATTCCACATGCGAATGGATGTATTCTGTTGCTTGCGTGCGATTCGTTAGCCTCGTCACCTCGTTGGTTCGTCGGTTTGTGCCGAGCTGTGCTAAGGGACCTATAAGCAATTTTATACGCCTACAGATACCCCCTCCAAAGTATTTCAGCCTCGTTCTTTTATAGAAGAGTCTGGAATACTTTGGATATGATTGTCCCAACCTTCAGTCGGTGTAACGGGACCTTGGAATGGCTTCTGTTCTTGATTCCTTCAATCCTCTTGGCTATTCGGTGCTTTGTCGAATGTCTGTAAGAGTTCCGGTGCTGCATTTATTGTCTGACCGTTGTCGGAATTTCGAATGTGAAGTCGATTCCTGATTTTCTAATCTTTAGCTCGTGTTTGTTGGTTCAACATAGAACTGACCATCGATTGTTGGCGTTGAGTCTTTATTTGCGACGCGTTGTCCGGCGTAGTGTTGTTGAGTTATCCTTAAGAATATTTATAAAAATATTCTCCAGGAACTTCTCAACCAAAAATAGGGAATAGTTTATACTCATATACCTTATTGGAGTATTAAGAAGCAGTTTATACTCGTATACTTTTCGGAGTAACTTCTGTGCCCAAATGAGCTGAACCGGTCTGATAATGAGCCAAAAAAGGCAGTAATTCGGCTCAAAAAATCTTCCGACTCTTCCGAATATGTGGGAGAGGCAAGAATAAACCAAGGACTGAACCCTCGGTCGATTTGAAGTTGTTTCGATGCTCGATCCAGCTTCAATTTGAATTCTGGTTCAAACCAGGTCTGGTCCGGTTCAACTTGGTCTGGTCCGGTTCAACTAGGCTTGGTTCAACATTATAAAAAGAGGTCTTTTTCTCCTCATTAGGGCCGGCCCCCCTCTCTCCCTTATTTTTGGATTTCTCTTCCCTCGAGCATCCGTTCTCCTTCAAAACCTCATAGTTGCATTAGATCTAGTCTTTCTTTGGATCTTTGACTGAAAAATCCCTCAAAATTTCCATATTTAGAATTTCTCTCAGGCCCCTCGAGCGCGTGGTCCGAGCCTCTTTCAAGATCTGATTTTTATTGGATCCACGAGCTTTTCCTCAGGTAAATCCTCAACCATTTTAACATATTTTATGCTTAATTTAATTTATGAATTTGTGGGGTCACATGCGAGGGTTAGGATTAAGATTTGGCGCCTCGAGCTCACCTTTCAGGGGGGGAGAATTGCAAAAAAGAGGAACTTTTTCCTGGATCTGATCCCTTAATTTATTTTGCAGGTCTCTATGTCTCGTATTGCGAGAGGTCAATCCTCTACCGCGTCGGCTGATGGCGCGCCTCCCTCTTATGCTGGTGAGTTATTTTTGAAAATTTACAAATTAGTCCATTTTTTCTTGGAAATTTACAAATTGGTCCTTTTTAACCCACGTTGTTCTCCTTGGTGAGGCAATCGGGAAGAGCCTTGATTCTCCTTGGTGAGGATCGACGCTTTAAAGATATGTTTTGCTTGGTCAAAACCATATCTCAAAATCAATAAAGGGGGCGTTTTGACGCTGCATTGTGCCTTATAAGGCAGGGATATATAGTCGATATACCCTATCTTATAAGTGCATAATGTGGCCAAATCGTCTCACCCTTTATAAGGCAGTGACTCTATCTTACCCATTCGTAGGATGAGTTTAACTTCCTTTTATAATTGAGGCTAACAAATGTTTAAATGTTTGCTTCCAGTAGAATATCCTTCTGGAGCGTTCTCATCTCACGCAGTGTACGGGCGTCGTGGCGAGTATTATTCGACTTCCGACGATTTTTCCCCTATCCCAGTCACTCCTCAGTTTGCTTCGGGCACGTCGACAGAGGTTGCCCAAGTGGTGAAGGAAGGTGGACATCGAGCTCTTCGCCAGTTGATTACAGATGCGCCTTTCGTGAAGGATGCCAGTTCTATTCAGCCTCTCAGGAAGACCGACTTTTTATTTGGCGACTCTGCCAAAGATCCGGATGCAGTGTTTATTGACGCCGAGCAGTGGCTTCATAAAAATGGCGGTGGTTTCCTATATTTGCCGAAGATTCCTCGACACCGTTCGTTGACTGAGCTCAGGCGTCAGGCTGTGACACAAGAGATGTCGTGGCGCTTGACGGAGGAGCATGAGAGCGTTCACTGCGGCTACATCACTCATCAGGCAGCTCCTGGTTCGAGCAGGAGTCATATCACTGGATTGCATCCTCGTAACGAGCTTCTTGCCGCTGCTTCTACTTTGAAGAATCGCCTCGCTGCTTTAGGACGGGAGATGCCTGCGACACGTCACAGATTTTATGGTTGGGTCCATTCTTTGGACAAGCTTTGGTGGACTCGCATGACGAAGTACGTCTTGAGCCGATGGAGCGAGGAGTTGCACGCTTGTGGTTTGTATGCGGCCGTTCGTGCCACCATGTATGGTTTGTCTGTTAGCGCGAAGCATTTCTTCGCTTTGTGCGAGCTCTATAACCCGGATTCGAACATTTTTCTGACCCGGCAAGGGGAGTTGGGCTTGGCCCTCCATGAGATGCACAGGATTTCTGGTTTGCCTATGGGACAGATGCTATATCAGGAATATTTTCCCTCCAACCAAGAATTAAGTCAGCTGAAGGATCGCATGCCCGACCGCTACGAGACTTTATGGGACCTCACATGTCACTATCATATCGCTTTGGCGCAGTCTGAACCTTTAGCGAAGAGGGCTAAATCCCATGTGAGCCAGAAACAGTTTGCGTCTTATTTGTTCAGGAATCTAGAGAGCAATTCTGGCAAGGCTATTTGTGAGCTGGCACCACTCACTCCTTCAGGGGTTAATAGTCTACTGAAGAAGGTTGATGCTCATTCCTATACCATTAGCAGTCCTGAGAGTGGTTTTCCTACAGGGACCAAGTTTAAATCATTCTTGTGGCATGCGACCGCGCCGATTCGACCGATGACCCTTCTCGCCGGTTACCTAGCTATCTGGTTAAAGAAATGCGTGGTCCCATATCAGTCTAGTGATATCTTGCCATTGGAGGTGCTCTACCCAGCGGTTGAGCTTGCCTACAAAAAGGAACTTTCGCTTCTTCCGGTGATGGTGGCTAACATTCATCGAGGGCTTCGACAGATTTCTAGTGCTTTTACACGGAAGGAAAGTGAATCACCGGCTCAGATTCCTAATATTAAGGTGGAGCTTCCGTACACTTATTTGATGGCTTGGTTCGTCCTTCATCGTTCTGATATGATGTCAGTACCGTATGCCACAGACCCATCCGCTCCCCTACTACAGTTGTTTGAGAATGGCAAGTGGGAGCGGCGAGGATTCCCTGACGTCAGACAGCAGCTACAGGTCCACAAGTGTTGGGCATTTTCCACTTGCTTTTCACAGTTCTCCGGTCGGTACGGTGAGTGTCTGATTGATGAGGAAAAGCCGAGGGGGTATCGAACTCATTTAGACGTCGGCTGCTTTAACTGGCTGGTGAACATCAGGCCGGGTTATCTGACTTTCTGGGTGAGGAATCAGTGTTTCATAGAGCCATACCTACCCTGCCGATTTGCTTGTCAGTTTGGCTATGATCAGCTTTATGTCGGGAATCCACGACAGCAGCTTCGGACCCACGGCGGTTTGGTGGACGGTCTTCGTGCATGGTTGTGGACCGTGACGGGCTGTACTGGTACTAAGTTCAATCTCCCGAGTACTGAGCGGCAGTTGAACCTCACCTTCTTAAGCTGCAAGTGGTTGTTAGCAGCTAATAAAACTGTCCCCGTAAAGCCAATTGCAGAGCTAGAGGCTGAGGAGGCTTCTCAGGCTGATTCTCGTATGATTTGGGAAAATGCTCGATCACAAAGGGCACGGCACAAGACTCGTCGGATTGACGAAGAGGGAAAGAAGATCTTTCATTCTGCTGATGAAGCTTCAGGCGGAGATCTTGAAGATCACGAGGACTATTCTGAACGAGGTCAGTTTCTTACTCTTTCCTTTTATCTTCCAGAATTATTAAGCCTGACAATGGTTTGATGTTTCAGGGACCACAGCTGACCAAGATAAAGAGTTCCGTCCTTCTTCCCAGGCGAGACCTTCGATTGTTGCCCCTGCTGCTAGGCGGAAGAGATTAGCCCGCAAGTGATGACCAGTTGCCTGGAGATGTATTTCCTGAGTCTACGCTCCCTAAGAATCCCGAGGATGGTTTTTCTGAAGGTACGTAGCTCTTCTCAAGTTAATTATAGGACCAGTCAATTTTTGACTAATGCAACTATAATATGATGCATCTGAGAATTCTATTTTGTATTTGACAGGAGCTTTTGTCGAGACTGATCCTGTTGAGCCGGCTGTGGGACCAACTACACCAGTTGATACACCCCCAGCCGTTACACCTCCACCACCCCCGGTGATTCAAGGGGAAGAAGGTATAACTTGAGCAATTGAGGAATGTCATTCATTTCTTCATCAAGGCTTTTGACGGATTTCTCCTTTTTGTGTAGGGCTTTCTTCTCGGCTTCACGTCCTTGTGAAGGAGTTATTATCAGACAGCGACCCAGAGAAGATTGTCATCTGTATAGAGATCCGTTCCTTCTTCTCCTTTGTGAATGCTATGATTGACAAGCTCTTCCACGGCGGACTTTCCCTTCACCAGTTCAAGCCATTCCTTGATCTTAAGATAAATTCAATAAGGGATGCAGGGTACCCAGATCTGGCGAAGGCTATTGTTGATGATCTTGACTGCCTAGAGCGTGAGCTTCAGACGTTTCGTGAGCTCCGGGATGCAGGTGCCTCTTCATTCATCGCTGCCAAGTTAGATACTCACTTACAGACATGGCGCGATACTAGGTTTCTTGCTGAGTTCGACATTCAGGTACAGCGGGATCGGGTAGATCGAGTTGAGGCTAACCTTGCTATTAGGTCATCCTCACTCGACGAGCTTGATTCTTCCATTGCTTCTTGTGAGACCCAGATAGACCAGCTCCGAAGAGAACTCCGTGAGAAAGAGGAGACTTTGAGTATTCTTCAGATGACGAAGACACAGGATCAGCAGGCACACACCGCTTTATCAGATGAGCTGAAGTCCTTGAAGCAGAAGCTGGCTGCGAACACTTTAGCCACCACCGAGGAGTCCATCCGAGTTGAGATGAGGCAAGCTTATGATGAGAAGCTGTCTAAGCTTAATCAGCAGATTTTTGGCCATGTTCTTGATGTATGATTTCATTTGTTGAATGTTTTAACTTTTGGTCCTTTTAGTGGAACTGGTTTTTATCTTTATTATGATTCCTCATTCCGTTTGAAATGATTGACCATAATATTTATAGGATTTTTGGCAAACCCTCAGCTCTTAACGGATTTGATTAGCCTTTACCGACTACCGTTTGAGTCGGGCTAGCATGCGAATTGTCTAAATCCGTTCTGCATGTAACGTTGTGCTAAAGGAATGAACTTCCTTAGACTTGACGCTACGACTTTGAATACGTAGACTTCGCTATTGTTACGGGAATAGGCTACCCGGCGACACGAGTTAGGTGTTGACTTTAGGATTTTTGGCTAACCCCTAGCCTTTAACGGGTTTCATAAGCCTTTACCGATTACCGTTTGAATCGGGCTAGCATGCGAATTGTCTAAATCCGTTCCACATGTAACGTTGTGCTAAAGGAATGAACTCCCTTAGACTTGATGCTACGACTTCGAATACGTAGACTTCGCCATTGTTACGGGAATAGGCTACCCAGCAACGTGGTTTAGATGATAGTATACCCCAGAATCGAACTCTGGTGTCTTTTTCTACGGAGAAAGACTAAACCGGCGACGCGTGTTAGGCGTCGGCATATCCTTTCTTAGGATTCAGGATGAAATTCCCCATGCGTGTAAGGCATGGATTATGGTGTTATTAATAACAACCTGCCACAATGTTGAATATGCGGACGGGTGTTCTTTTTAACGGTTAAGAACTAACCAGTAGCGCGGGTTAGACGCAGACTTATCCCTGCTTAGGTTTCAGGATAGGATACCCCAGAATCAAATTCTGGTGTCTTTTTCCACGGAGAAAGACTAAACCGGCAACACGTGTTAGGCGCAGACTTATCCCTGCTTAGGATTCGGGATAAACTTCCTAGGATGAATCCTAGATTGATAAATTTTGGAAAAGATCAGTGCGGGAAAGGAAGAATTTTATATTCTATTTCCCGGTCTTCTTTTGGGGTGAAGGCGAACTCGAAAAACAAGGAAGAAAGAATTTTATATTCTATTCCTTGATTCTGGAAAGGAAGAATTTTATATTCTATTTCCAGCGCAAAAGAAACTAGAAGTGGGATCTCCACTTCGAGAACCTGGAAAATCTAGATAAACCTACCTTTTATAGGATTGGTTATCTAAAGATGAGAAATAGGTTCTTCGTTTATCGAAGTGGAATTCCAACTTCGGTTATAACCATGAGAAAGCTTAACCAAAGAGAAAAGGAAGGGAGTTCTTTCGTTTATCGAAAGGGGACTCCGAACTGAAAGTGGACCTCTGAGTAATCAGGTGATATGCACCGTTTGAGTAGACTGTGTCTATCACAAACGGTCCTTCCCATTTGGGTTCAAATTTACCTTTCTTCTTGGAGTTGAGGATTATCGGTCGGCGAGCAGCGAGGACCAGATCTCCCTCCTTGAAGCTTCTCTGTCGGACTCTTTTGTTGAAAGCCCTAGATATTCTGGCTTGATAAAACTCAATGTGTTGTTGAGCCTCCAAGTGCTTTTCATCCAACCTCTCGAGTTCTTCGAGACATTTTTGATGGTGTTTTTCTGTCGTCATCTCGGTTGCGAGAGCGATCCAAAGGGATAGGAATTGAATCTCCAATGGTAGCACAGCTTCACATCCGTATACCAACGAATACGGGGTGGCCCCTGTAGGTGTGCGTATGGTGGTGCGATAAGCCCAGAGTGCTTCACCGAGTTTATCGTCCCAGTCTTGTTTATTGGTCTTCACAAGCTTTGACAAAATCTTAATGATCGTCTTGTTGAATGCCTCAGCTAATCCATTCGCAGCGGGATAATAAGCTGTTGACGAAACATCTTCAATTCCGTTATCATGAATGATCCGTCTTGGCACGCCGTGTCGGTATATGACATGATGCTTGATGAAATTGATGACGTTGTTCGTCTTCACTTCTCTGAGCGGAATTGCTTCAGCCCACTTTGAAAAGTAATCCGTGATTGCAATAATGAATCGATCACCTTTGACTGAAGGGGGAAAAATAGGACCGACAATGTCCATACCCCATGTCTCGAATGGCCAAGATGTGGTTGACGTGTGCAACTGCTCTGGCGGCTGATGCATATAATTTGCATGTATTTGACAAGCGTGGCATTCTCGTGCGTATTCGATTGCATCCCGAACCATCGTTGGCCAGAAATATCCCATTCTCCTGATATGATCATATAGTTTGGGACCGGGCTGATGCGCACCGCATTCTCCTTCGTGCGCTTCCTTAAGAACTTCTTCTGCTTCTTTGTTCGAAAGGCATCGGAGTAATAAACCATCGTACCCTCTACGGTATAACGTATGGGTATCGGTATTATAGAAGAATCTTGGTGCTCTTCGGCGGATTGATTCCCTTTCTTTTACATCCTCTGGCAAAATACCATATTGGACGTAGTCAATGATAGGAAAACGCCAATCTCGGGACTCAGACCCAATTTGAGTTGAATTCACCTCCTTGGCGTTAATGTTTCCTTTGTCTTCCTCTTCAATATCCATGTCGTATATGGGTATGCAGAGTTGATGCGTCCTTACTGTGACTAATAGCTCAGTTTCGGGAGGCTGCGCAAGTGAACCCGCTAGTGCTGCCAGTGCATCCGCATAAGTGTTCTGGAGACGGGGGATATATTCAATGAAGAATTCTTCAAAAGATTCTGCCATTTTGATGGCCTCCTGGTGGTACGGGATCAGGTCTTGGTTCCTGACTTCATACTCTCCACGGACTTGTTTGACTATCAATTGAGAATCCCCAAAGGCTTCGAGATATTCGATCCCCAGCTCCTTAGCGAAACTGAGTCCAATGAGAAGCGCGTTGTATTCGGCTACGTTATTGGAGCACGGACTAGTCAACGAATAAGCTCGAGGCATCACATGCTTTCCCGGGGAGATTAAGACAACTCCAACCCCGGAGGAAACTGTAGAACCTCCCGGGGTTATTACCTTATTAACTGCCCTCGAAGCACCACCGAAATATAATTGCCATACTTGTTGGTGCGACGTAGTGTTAATCTCGTGGGTTTCATCCGGCAAATCATCATATACTTCTGCCGTATCTGTGGTCGGGTTTGCTGCCAGAAGATCACAAATCGCTTGTCCTTTGATCGACTTCTGTTGCTTGAAGTGCAAATCATATTGGGACAAGAGAAGAGCCCATTTCGCTAACCACCAATTCATAGAGGCCGGTTGCGTCATAAACACCCGTACTGGATTAACATTGGAAATGACGTAAATCGTCTGTCCAACCAAGTAATGCCGCATCTTTTGCATCGCGAATACTAATGCGAGGCATTCTTTCTTAATCATCGGATATCAAGACTCGGCGCCTATCAAGGTCCGACTTAGGTAATAAACTGCCTATTCGTGACCGTTATCGTCGTCTTGTGCTAGTAAAGCACTTATCGAGTGGTTCATCGCCTTGATGTAAATCAAGAACGGTTTACCCGATTTCGGTGCAATGAGAACAGGAGGATTCGTCAGATACGTTTTAATATCTTCGAATGCTTTTTGGCAGGCGTCATCCCAGATGAATGACACCCCTTTCTTGTTTAGCTTAGAGAATGGTTGGCACTTCCCAGAAAGGTTTTAGATGAACCGCCGGATGTAAGCTAGTCGCCCTTGCAACCCTCTGAGCTCTCTCAGGTTTCTAGGGGGTTGCAGCTCATGTATCGCCTTCACCTTGTCAGGATCGATATGTATACCTTTAGTGGTGACGACGAATCCAAGGAATTTTCCGCTAGACATTCCAAAGAAGGATTTAGTAGGGTTCATCTTCAATTGATGGCTTCGCATAAGATCGAACATCGTCTTCAGGTCCTTGATGTGATCTTCTTTGTTGCGACTTTTCACAACCAAATCATCAACGTAGCACTCGACTGTTTTCCTGAGATGTTCTTGGAAAATCTTAGTCATTGCTCGTTGGTATGTGGCGCCTGCATTCTTTAGACCGAGAGGCATCACGGTGTAGCAAAAGACACCAAGAGGTGTTCTGAACGCTGTATGCTTCTCGTCATCTGGGTGCATCTTGATTTGGTTATATCCTGAAAACCCATCCATGAAAGACATTCTCTCAAATCCGCATGTATTGTCAATAATGACATCCGTGATCGGGAGAGGAAAGTCGTCTTTTGGACATGCCGTATTCAGGTCCCTGAAATCAATGCAAATCCTGATTTTACCGTTCTTCTTCATGACTGGAACGATATTGGCTAGCCAATCTGGATGTTGCTCCTCCCGGATAAATCCTGATTCGATCAATTTCTTAACTTCCGCCTCAATAGCTTCCATAATCTGCGGACAAAACCGTCTTTGCTGTTGTTTGACAGGTTTGGCATCCGGTTTGATATCGAGGCGGTGCATTGCCACATTGGGGTCGAGCCCTGGCATATCTTCATAGTTCCAAGCGAAGACGTCAATATACTCCCTGATGAGAGCAATTAACTCCTCTTTCTCATTTGGGGGAAGGATGTCACTGATGAATATGGGCTTTGGGTTGGACTCGTCACCCATGTTAACTTGGGATATTTTATCTTCAGTGGGGGGTTCTCTCTGTTCGAACCTATCACCATACTGCATATTCAGATGATGAACCCATGGGTCTTCCCATGTTGACATTTGATTATCGTCCTCCATTGTAGACGGATCAGCTGTAGCCATGTTTACCATTAGGGCTTTGAATGCCTCCCCTAGACTTGTGTCGGAATTCCCCGCTGAAGAATCAGAAGAGTATCCGTTCTTAGTTTTGTTAGCAATTTGATCGATGATTTGCCAACCACATTCATCATCGGACGAGGAAACATAGCCTAAGCCTCGCCCGTATTTATAATAATCCTCGGGTTTCCCCTTTGGTACATATACCGCTTTGGCTGGAGTACGAGGACCTCACTCAAAGTATAGACCTTCTCCGAGTGTAAAATCGTACCCCTGCTTTTCCATGAGCTTGCGCGCTTCCGGACTATACTTAGATAAATGCCGACCAGGTTTGTCATCATCTTCATCTTCGCTTAAGAAATGATCTGGTAACGGGGAGCTTTTTCCTTTACCGTAAATCACTGCTTTTGCACCTCTTATTTTGTTCGGGACGACCATGGTTGTTCCGAAAGAATGCTGGAGGCATTCCTTTGTTATATAGGACGATTGAAGCGGCATATATAAATCAGGATTATCGTACAATTCTTTTATCACGTCATCAAGAGACAGGGAGTATTCTAAATCGTTATTTATTTCATTATTGGCAAGTTGCCAGTTACAACTGCCCTCTGACGTTTGATCATCGTCAAGGTTGATTACAAAGGGTACAATGTCATTTAAAACATAACCTCCATTGTAATCAAATCCGGCTTCGGTATCAGCTTCTTCACCGCTGTCCGTGCCATGGGCCGATGATTCAGTATCGGATTCGTTACCATAAAGGAGAGAATCAGTGAAATAATTCTCATACCCTTTAAATGGTTGCTTATCCGCGACCACCGTTCTAACCCTATTATCAGCGTCGACATATTTGAAACACTGATGGAGAGTTGAGGGGATTATAACGTTACTATGGATCCAAGGTTGACCCAATAGTAGGTTATACGAAGTCTCAACATCAATCACATAACATGTGACTTCTGTCTTCAAATCTCCCATTTGACACTTTATCCGGATTTTACCTAAAGGTCTTGATCCGCTGGTATTGAACCCGTAGATAACAGTGCCTGTGGACGCCAACTTGCTAACTGGAATACCGTGGAAATGCATCAAGCGAAGCGGCATAATACTCACAGCAGAACCCGGATCCACTTGGATTCGGTTGACTTCGCTGGAGCCGATGTACCCGATGAAGTATAGCGGTCGATCGTGGTTCGAATTCTTCGTCTGCATATCCTCTTTGGTGAAAGTAATGCAGGGAAGGTCCTTAGTCGCTATATTGCAATGTTGACCCAGCAGTTCCGGTTCTTCAGGCACCGGCTTGACTTGAGTCAGGATCACCTCTGAATTAGCCAACGCTTCTTGCAAGGCCTCCCTAGTTTCCTTGGACAGCCGCAACAATTCATACAGCGTTATCCGTGCTAGAATATTGGCTAATTGAGCCATTATATCGAAGACTTGAGGAGTCTTCGAGCTTTCCGGTTTGTCTTTTCCAATCGGGCGACTGAAACGAGACTGCTTCGGATTCTGCACCTCCTGGGGATTCTTTTCCTTCGATTTATCCACTGGCTGTTGTCGAGTCTCTACTCCCGGTGTAGGACTCGTAATCACCCCCATCTCCGTGAGAGTTTTGGCTGGTCCCCGTTTATTCACCCCCTGCTCACTAGGTGGTGGATAATTGTAGTGATACTCATTTCCGCTTCTAGTGGCGAAGACTTCTTGTTCTTCTTCGGAGAGCGGGAAAGTAGGAGCTTCATCGCCATCCTCCTCGAAGATCGCGGAAGTAGCATTGCTTTCCTTTCCCTTTGGACTTCTTCTTGGATGACGATCCGGCCCATTGTTCATCTTCAATCAGGTCGGGGTGAACCCAGAGGATTTCGCCGTTTGGGGCTGTATGTGGCACAAGTCCTTTTTGGCGCTGTCCATGCGGGTCGTCGTTTACTGTCTTCATTCCCACTTTGGTGATGCGTTTTGGTTCAAACCACGCTGTGGGCACTGATCCAAAGCTAATTGAAACTGCGTTTGCTCCAACATTCTTGGACGGCTTCGGGGTTATGACGCCTACATCAATTAGCGCCTGAATCTTGTCCTTGAGGTGATAGCATGACTTGGTAGGGTGATGGACCGCTCTGTGGTACGCGCAATACCTCGGATCCGTCACTTTGTTAGCCCCTTCTTGATCCACAATCGCTGGCAGCTGAATTTTGTTGTTCTCCAACAAGTACTTAAAGATACCGGGAACTTCGTCATCTTTGAAGGAGTACACTTTGGGAAATCTTGGCTCTGAAAACTTCTGCTTCTGAGGCCGTTGTTGCCATTGTGACTGCGATTGTTGTGGCGCTCATTGCTATTGCTGCTGTTGCTGAGGTTGCAATTGAAAGGTTTGATTAGCATCAACTGTATTAGCATGTGCCTTACCTTTCCCCCTTGAGTTGAAATTCTGTGCTGGAGCATTTGTCGCCTGTTGGCCTCTCTCCGCCTTCTTTCTCCTAAGGAATCGTTCAGCTTGCTCCCCTCGGACTTTCAGATCCTTCCACGTCTTGGACGGTGCTGTCCCCATTGCTTCCAACACGTCCAAGGACAGATTATTATGGCAGGTCTGGAGGATGAATTCCTCGGTGATCGGGTCCCGATAGTTCATCGCCTTGTTCCGGAACCTCTTGACGAAGGTGTCCACCAATTCCCCGTCTTTCTGTTTCTCATCAAGCAACGACCCGATAGATATCTCGGTGTCGTCATCGAAGAAATTGGTGAGGAACATAGTCTCCATATCATCCCAGCTGTTCACGCTACCTGGCTTGAGACGGCGATACCAATCGAAGGCGGCTCCGCGAAGAGTGCCGACGAATGACCGCACCATCAGAGGCTCATTGCCGGAGATTACCCCCAAGTGTTATTTGAAGTAAATCAAATGTTGAGTGGGAGAACCCATCCCATTAAACAGTGTGAAGTTAATTAGGTTGAACTTCGCCGGATATGGGATTGATTCCCACTCTCTTGGGTATGGACAAGGAATGCCTGTTTTCTTCATCTCTTGAGCGGAAATTAACGTGTTGATTTTGCTCTCGAGATTTTTAATCTTCAAGTTTTCACCTGTGTTTTCGTTAGCATTCTCATTACCACCCCCTGCATTGACGGGAGGATTATTGGAATTATGCGTCTCATTCGCATTAGTGTCTTCGTCTTCCAGATTAACCGGGTTACGACGACTTGGCTCGCCTTGCTGGTTCGTCAATGACTGGATTTGCTGGTCATGCATTTCTCTCATGTTTTGCATGGCCATCTGCATTTCGAACCTGAAGGTTTCATGTTGCTTAGCTAAGGCGTCTTCAAGCATTTTGGCCACTTGCTCCGCACTTATCATAAGTGCCTCGCGGGGTTGTCCCTCGCTGGATACCGTATTATCTGATGCAACCGTGGAGCCGACATCAGATTCTTCGTCTTCTGACGGGAGTCTTGTCCGAACCCTACCATAGGTTGCTCGCTTGATGGTTCCGGACTGCAGACGGGTTCTAGGTCGGGATGCTTTCAGAATCGATTCGAGATTGTCCCGCGCCGATGTCCCTCTGCTGGTCATGTTGGTGGTGACCCTCGGAAATTCTCCCTCTTCAACCACCGTTCTTCTTCGTCGGAAACGCCTAGGCCTTGGTTTTGGCGTTTCGGTACTAAGTCTTTCGAAAACCGAAACTCTTTCGGGGACCGCCTTGATGCAGTCGCACTCAGACAATACTGCCCGAATGAGTTTTGAACAGGGGCATTGAGTTTCCTGCTCTCGGGGACTCCTCTTCCTGGTTTTACTCGTACCCCCAGCACGATAGTACAACTCGTCTGCTTGACGATCGAAGTAACCTATCGTATGTTGGCACGACTTCTCAGGTATAACGCTATCGTCATCAGACGATAACGTTTCCTTCTGAGGGGGAATTGCTTTCTTAGGGCTTTCGAAAGTCACGCGCCTCGTAACATGCCTTTTTGGGCGTGAGTTCTCGGCAGGCTCCTGGACTTCAATGCGCAAGTTGGTGCGCGTAGCTGCCTTGGTCTCTTTGTCATATTGAGGGTTACGGTGACCCTCAGCATGTTGCGTCGTTCGGGGCTTCTTTATTGGGCCCAAATGCTCTTGAACTGGAGCCTTGACTCGCTCATCGGGAAGTGGACCGAGACGCTCCAAAACTGGCTTCTTCTTTCGGGATGATTCTGCGTGATCTCCCGGAGTAGTTGCTGGAATTATCGGCGATATGGGTTGTTTCGCCGGGGGTTGAACTTTGGTTGGAGGCTGCTTCGGCCTCCACACTTGGCGGGTTGATGGCGGCAATTTCTCGGCCTTTTGCATAAGAATTTTTGCTTGTGCAAGCAATGCGCGGCGTTTGTGAATCCGCTCTTCGAGTGTCGAACGGTTCCGTTTGACCCGGATCCATTCGTTCGTCGACGGCTTGGAGGATCCGCCATTCTTCAGTTGTTGAGGCTGTTTGCCTCTCCTATTCTTCAGATCCGCATTGTAGCAGACTCCGTCTATAGACTCCATCGCCTTAGCGAGTTGCCGCGCAAGGCGTTGACGTCGCCTCTGGCGGGCTCTCTTTGAGAGAGTCACAACGCCCTGAATAGTAGAGGCGTCGGCTGGAATAGGTTTGACCTCGTTGGAGGTCGGTGGAACTTCACCTGACGCAACTTTGGCGTCAGCTGGGGTGAGAGCTTCATTGGCGTTCTGAACTTCTTCAAACCAACGAACTTTTCTCCTGGAGGAGAACTTCTTGGACTTGCGGGGGGAGGTAGATCCGGACGAGGATGAGAGGTACTCCTCGAACTTGGCCTGGTCGAATTCATACTCGACCTCCTCCTCGAACGGGATTGAGATCCGCGGCTGCGACGTGACAATCTCGGCAGCAAGATCGGTGGCTCCCACTATGGTCGCCAGATTGTTCATGGGAAAAATTGTTTTCTTTGATGATTCCATTGTTTTCTTTGACAACAGTTTATCGGTTATAAAGATCCGGTCTTTTTATAAGATCCGGTTACAACGAAATCAAAGAAAAAATAAAAAAAGATTACAACTTTCCTTTCAAACGAATCACGAGCTCCTGTTTTGCGGTAACTCGCTTTTGTGGGTTCTTTGCCAACGCCGGGGTTAATCCGTGGACCACCGCGCGATCTAGATCCGGTCGGATCTACACGATTCGACGGGTATTATTTCGCGAAGGAAATAATAGCCGGGGGGGATTAATTCACCAAGCTCAATCTTCAACTTCGGCAGGGGTTTCGGGCTCTCAAAGTTTCCAACCCTTGAAAAATGAACCCAAGGGGCCTACTTTATAGGCTCTCTTGAACTGGCCCGTGCACAGATCCTGGGGGTCGGCCACTATAGGTGGCCGGCACAAGGGCCGAGCCCCACCCATAGGTGGCCGGCACAGGCGACCGAGCATCCCATAGGGTGGGCGTCGGCCACCGAGCCACCCATGGGTGGCTCGGCCTTGGCCGAGCCCCCCTTAGGCGTTGGGTTTGTCGTTTTGCGTTTTCGGTTCAATCCGTGATTCGGTTGACTTAGACTCTGATTTGGCAGTAAATCCGATTCCTGATTTGGCAGTAAATCCACTTCTGAGTTCGAGTCCGAAACTGATCTTGATTCGATCGTGATTCGTCCGAAACTGCCCTTGGTTGGATGACTCGTTGACTCTTCGAACCCTTGGCTTGATTCCACACACGAATGGATGTATTCCGTTGCTTGCGTGCGATTCGTTAGCCTCGTCACCTCATTGGTTCGTCGGTTTGTGCTGAGCTGTGCTAAGAGACCTATAAGCAATTTTATACGCCTACAGTCATAAGAGCTTTCCCTATATTATTAGGGGGATTAGTAGACCCCCAGCCTGAATGGTTGTTTGGGAGCCTTTCAACAGTCCCAATCGCTCCTTAATAGGTGCTTCGATCTTCGGGAAGAGGACCAAGACGGTCTTTCAGAGAAAGTCTGAATTTGGTGAGGTCCACTGTGTCGCCCCTGGGTTCACACAAGACTGCAGTCCGAGGTAAAACCAGAAATGTCAAACCTGCCATGCACCACACCGTGCAATAACATGTTTCACCATCACAATTACTATCTCTCTAGAAGAGTCAATAACAGGTGTAGGTACAAAAGCAAGTAAGAGATAATACAAGAATCAACTGATGAAATAATAGAGATCAATTTAATATTTCATCATCTAATATGTTGAAATACAAGTAAATGCCTGAAATAAATGAACTAGAGTTCTCAACAAGTCTCAAATTACAAAATGTCTGGCAAGAGGAAATAAGGCACACAACCTTTACAACTTCTAGAATATAACTCTCAAATGTCTACACAAAAGCCTACAATGGAGCTCAAAAGAAAATATAACTAAATAGACGGCTGAAGCTAAAGTGCATCGCCATCAACCTGCGACTCTCCGGGCTCCTGGCTCGTTACCTGAAAGGGGGAGGGACAACGAGCGTCAAAGCGCTAGCGAGCAACATCACAACCAACATACAGTTAATACATAATAATATAAGATCATTTATCCTAACAATAATGGGTTTCGGTACTTAGGAAATTACAACACGAGCGTAGGTACGTCGAGCGAAATAATCCAAACAAGGAAACCCTCATGTATATACCTTGTATCTCAAATTGTAATTCCCTAAACACCAAACCCGAAGTCTAGTACAGGAAATGATAAAGAAAAGAAAACAAACATATCTCTACTGATAAACGTAAACATGCAAAAGATTACAATAAGAGACATATCCAACCTAGGTAGCTATCGTGTCCTAGCCTCATATGATATGTCGTGTACCAACCTTGGTTAAGTATCATGCTCAAGGTTTAGCAAGAGTCTAAAACATGACTGTAATGGATTATGGTCCAACACGAGGACCCTAATGGATTATAGTCCAACACGAGGACTCAAATGGATTATAGTCCAACACGAGGACTGTGTGTGTGAACCATAGAATACAAACGATAAAGGTATACATATCCTATTCTTGTACATGCCCTGCTGTACCGATCTAAGCCTGTGACAGGAACGTCATCTTACGTGTGTAGATAAAAATCATAACCACTGAAATTTAATACCTGATAAACGAGGCAACATTCTCATGTTCAACAAAAGCTCAACAGAACCCTCAATCATATATGAACACTGTATGAAAGTATAAGCACAGTAGGTGATCAAGAAGAAATACAAAAAAAAAAGGAAAAACTCCGATGAGTCGACTCGTGTTCAGTTATGAGTCGACTCATGTCTCATAGGTCGACTCATGATCAGTTACGAGTCGACTCAGCAGAAACTTATGATAACAGGAAAAGACTTCGTGAGTCGACTCATGACAGTCATGGGTCGACTCAACCTGATGAGTCGACTCATGATGAGTCATGAGTCGACTCACGGGCTGAAAACTGGATGTTTCACAACTGCAGCTCGTCCATCTCGTTCCATACTCCCTCTATACAGATCTTCACCTCCATCACTATCAATTCTAGACTATGAGGCAGCGATAAAATCATATATAGTATGAGAAACGAACATTAGCATGTTAGACCTAACTTTTAACTCCTAAACATGAGTGAAAGCATTTAATCAAAATAAAAACTCATATTTGTCATTCTTAAATAAATTTCTAGATCTGGGTTTTTATCAAAAACTCGTTGGTGAGGATTTCAAATCTGAAACGCATGATTTCTAGCATTCACCCTAATAAGAACATTGATTTATACTTGAAAATAAGTCTTAGGCTCAATAAAACCCATGAAAAACGTTTGTAAACTTCTAAAAACATGAGAGAAGGATTGGGCGAGATGTTACTCACCCCAGATGTGATGAAGAACGATCGCCTTCGCTGCAATCCAAAAGAAGCTGTTGAAATTCCCCAAAAATCTCCCAAAATGCCCAAAAAAAAACGAACTAGGGTTTTGAATGGGAGAGGAGGCTAGGGTTTCTCTGGGGAGAACTGATGAAAAGAGGTGTTTTCGGGTGGAGGAGAATATATATGAACAGTTAAAACCCAACCCGAAACCCAAACAAACCCAACCCACAAAACCCAGAAAACCCCCGATGAGTCGACTCATGACAATCATGGGTCGACTCATGACTCATGGGTCGACTCATAATATAATGAGTCGACTCAGCAGAGACTTATGACAAAGGGAGATGATATCATGAGTCGACTCATGACAGTCATGGGTCGACTCATGAGCTGAAAACTGAGTTCTTCGACTCTGATGCTTATGATTTACAAATTTGCAAACTCAACCTCATAACTGATGCATATATACATTCTCATAAGCTCAAAAATGCTAGATTTCATGCACAACCATATCATAAAGATATTCATCATAAATAAATATTATTTTTCACTAATAGTCACATATATAAATTATCAAAATCTACGGGGTCTTACATCCACACTACCAAGGGGAATGGGATCAAGGTTGAATGGTAACTTCGTCTGTTTTTGCCTTAGGCGCTGACTTGACCTTTGGCATCCAAACCCGTTTCTGTTTGGGCAATTTTCTGATCGCCTCTTCCTTCTGCATTTCTCGTGCTTTCCGCACGAGGACTCAGGCGTGAGCAAGAAATACGCGGCGCTTCTGGATTTGCTCCTCGAGGGTAGAGCGGGTTCTTTTGACATGGACCCATTCATTCTTTTCTGCTTTGGAGGAGGGGTTGCTCGATCGCCGTTGTTATTCTTGGCGCTGCCTAGATTTCAGATCCACATCATAGCGGATCCCATCCATCGGCTCCAAAGCCTTGGAAAGTTGACGCGCAAGATGTTGATGCCGTCTTTGGCGCACCCTCTTTGATAACATTTGCGCACCTTCAGCAACTGACTCTTTGGTCAAGGAGGAGTTCAGATCTGCTAATCTAACCTTGCCGGATATCGGCGACACGTCGTGATTTACAACTGTAGCGGCAACGACGCGGAGATCATCTTCTCGGGTCTTCGTGTCAAAAGACCAGCGGACTTTTATGGATCTACGAGGAGAGGCAGATCTGGAGGAGGACAAGTATTCCTCAAACTTCTGCTGGTCGAACTCATATTCGAACTCTTCATTCACCAGGATCTTGATCGCTGGTTACGGCACGGCAGCTTCGGCAGCGAAGCTATTTGCTCCCACTATGGTCGCCAGCTTATTTGAGGAGAAAGTTGATTTATTCATTGCTGTGTTCATTACAACTTTAAACGTTACGATGAAAACAAAAAAAAGATTAGTCTTTTTTTAAGACCCTTATACAATAAAAATAAAAAAAGTACAACTCTCGTCAAACAGCGTAACTGGTGTTTATCGTCCGCTGCTTGCGTGGGATCTTAGCCTGTGACGGGGACGTTGATATCCGTGGTCCACTAAACGATCAGATCATATCCAGAGCTTCGTTGATTCACGAAGGAATCAGGAAGCCGAAGCAATTATCTCGGCAACAGCGAGATAATCACTCTTCTCGAGATCACCACATCGGGGCAATCTCAAGGCAAAAGATAGGGAAATGTAGATCTGACGAGCTCCTCTTCTTTATGCAGATGAACTTGATCCGATCTCCTCCTGCAGGGCTTCGCCAACGCTCGAGAATTCCAGATCCGAAAAAACGAAGGCCCTGGGGCTGTATTTATAGGCTTTGGGACTTCTGTTTTTGGATAAGAATGATCGATTCACTCTTATATTCAGTTGTAACCACTTAACCATGTTCTTAGATAATATTTTATTAGTTGGAACAAATCTAAGTGGTTAATGGTCGAAAAGCAACTTAAATCTGCCAAAAATTGCTTTTAGGGGCTGTGGACACCTCTTAGTGTCTTGGCCAAGGCTTGGCCGAGACACCACTTGGTGTCTCGGCCAAGCTTTGGCCGAGACACCACTTGGTGTCTCGACCAAGCTTTGGCCGAGACACCTATGGGTGTCTTAGCTTTGGCCTGAGCTTGGTTTGGCGTGTTTTGTCCGTTTCCGCCGTATCTTCATCGTCCGAACTCGGAATCACGCGATTCAAAATGCATCGGAAAGTCGACGAGGAGATCTACGAGCTTCCATGATTGAATCATATGTGGAGTAAAAGGGACATGAGGGGAACTTCGTCTTTCCTAAGCGACGCATAGCTACTGATCCATTCTTGTTTCCGTTATTCCGAAGTTCCGTTGCTTCGCATGGTTCGTCGACTCACTTCATGCGCTTGTCATCATCAAATGAGCTTCTGTGACTCGGATAGCTGTAGGCATCAAAAATTACCTATAGGTCTCCACAAACAGCTCAGTGTTAAGGAACGACGATGAACGTCACTATCCGGTTCACATGAGTTCGATTGATGTCGATGAACGATTGAAGTGAATCGACGAACTACGTGAACTAACGAAGGTACGGGCTAATCAGGAGCCCCACGATGTTTACAAAAGGAACAATGCCCTTTGTGTCTCATTCATTCAACAAATGATCTAACCATCGGAGCTGATAGAACTCCTCGTCAGCTTTCCAACGCATTTCGAATCACTCAAATCCGAGTTCGGATGAAGAATTTACAGCGGGAGCGGATGAATACACCTCAATGGAGTGTCTCGGACCAACGAGACACCCTACGGTGTCTCGGCTAAGGCCGAGACACCCTTGGGTGTCTAAAGAGAGTTCTTCGTCAGATCTACATCACCCGCATCCAATCCTTAGTATTATCCCGTTGTGGTAATTCTAAGAAGAGCAATTATCTTGCTTCGTCGAGATAAGCGCTTCAGTTTCTAGATCTCCTCGCGGATCGACGAAGCTCTTGACCAGATCTGATTGCCAGGTAGTCCACGGATATCAACATCCCCGTCACAGGCTAAAGACCCACGCAAGCAAGAGACGACGAACGGATCTTGTGTTATTTTCAAGAAAGTTATAATCTTTTATTCTTTTGTTATTTGAATTCATTTGTAACGTTTGAAGTTTAATGAAATCAATGACTAAGACAACTTTCGACGAAAACAAACTGGCGACCACAGTGGGAGCCAACAGCTTCGCTGCCGAAGCTGTCGTGACGCAACCGGCCTTCAAGATCCGGGTGAACGAAGAGATCGAATACGAGTTCGATCAACAGAAGTTTGAAGAGTACCTCTCTTCCTCCTCCTCCAGATCCGCCTCTCCAAACGGGCGCAGGAAGACTTCATCTTCCAAGAGTGCTCGCGGGCCCTCCGGATCGAAGATCCAAGATCCCCTCGTCGCCGTTGCACTTACTCCCCGCGACGCTCCTATGGCGTCTAACGTGATCGAAGCTGCAGATCCAGATCTCCCTTCCGCCGTGTAGTCAACTGCTGAAGGTGTTCCAACCTTGTCAAAGAGGGTGCACCAAAGACGGCGTCAATGACTTGCGCGACAACTGGCCAATGCCGCAGAATCGATGGACGGGATCCGCTACAATGAGGATCTAAAGTCCAGACAGCGCCAAGAGAAACAACAGAATCGATGGACGGGATCCGCTACAATGAGGATCTAAAGTCCAGACAGCGCCAAGAGAAACAACGGCGAACAACCAACTCCTCCTCCAAGACAGAAACGAACGAATGGGTTCGTGTCAAGAGGACTCGCTCAACCCTCGAAGAGCGAATCAAGAAATGCCGCGTATTGCTTGCGCATGCCCGAGTCCTTCTGCAGAAAGCGGAAGAGATGCAGAAAGAGGAGACGGTCAAGAAACCGCCTAGACAAAAGCAGGTGTGGGTGCCAAAGGCAAAACCGACGCCTAAGACAAAAGTGGACGGAGTTGCCATCCAACTTTCTTCAGATCAAGATCCCGTTTCCCCTACTCCCGCACCTCCAGTAGAGCCAGGTAAGAACGTGGGTCCTTCAAGATCCAAAGTTCCTTTGAAAGGTCACCTCGGTCCTTTACCAGAAAATCGAGGTAAGGCACCTGTCAAAGAGCGATTGGGACCATTGAAAGGTCCCCAAACAATAGTCCAGACTGGGGGTCGTACCAATCTCCCCAAGAAAGATAACAGAGGGAAAGCCCATGTTACCGATCGCATTAGATTGCGGGTCGAAGTTTAGGAGCCCGTTAGGTTTTCGCGCTCGCAGAGACATAAACTTGAACGTGCGACTTTTGAAAGCGCTAATAAAGCGTCGTATCCCCAGAGGGAAGCACATTCGTCTGATGATGATAGTGTTATACCTGGGAAGTCATGCCGGCACTCTATGGGTTACTCCAGTTATCAAACTGACGAGTTGTACTATAGAGGCAGGGGTGCGGGTAAGTCTCGAAAGAGGGACGTTCAAGACACGGAGTCTCACTGTCCGTGTGCCAACATGTCTCGAAAGAGGGACGTTCAAGACACGGAGTCTCACTGTCCGTGTGCCAACATAATCAAGGCGGTATTATCGGAATGCTGCTGTTCTAAAGCCCCAAGGAGAGTTTCGGTGTTTGAGAGAATTTCCACCGGAACGTCTGAGACCAAGCCTAGGCGTTTCCGACGAAGAAGAAGGATAGTCGAAGACGGAGAACTTCCGAAGGTCACCACTAATATGACCAGCAAAAGAGCATCGACACGGGATAATCCCGAGTCAATTCCGGTAGTACCCCGGTATTTAACTCGTCTGCAGTCTGGAACCATTACACGAGGAACTTATGGTAGGGTTCGGACGAGATTACCGTCAGAAGACGAAGAATCAGATGCCTGCTCTGCGATTGCATCGGACAATACGGTATCCAGCAAGGGACAACCCCACGAGGTACTCATGATAAGTGCAGAACAAGTAACCAAGATGCTTGAAGATACCCTGACTAAGCAGAAGGAAAGTTTCAAGTTCGAGATGGAGATGGCCATGCAGCGGATGAGAGAGATGCATGACCAGCAAATAGCAACGTTGACAACTCACCAAGGAGAACCCAGTCGTCGCAATAATCCGAATCAAGAGGAGAATGAACGGGAAGAGGATAATGCCAATATGAACATCCCTCCCGTCAACAACGACAATGGAAGCGGTCCCGTGGATGATAATGCAAAAGAGGACCACGTTACCTCTCCCCAAAGCCACTCGAAGACAGGTACGAGTGAAGACAAGAAGATGAAGGACTTGGAGAGCAAAATCAACGCGTTGATGAATGCTCAAGAAGTGAAAAGGTCCATTCCATATCCGGTAAAGTTCAATTTAATCAACTTTACGCCGTTTGATGGAAAGGGTTCCCCTACCCAATACTTAATATATTTTAAGTCGCACTTAGGAATAATTTCCGGGAATGAACCCTTAATGGTACGGTCATTCGTTGGCACTCTTCGCGGAGCAGCCTTCGATTGGTATGTATCAGCAGTTGGGATGACATGGAGGACATGTTTCTGACAAACTTCTTCGACGACGACACCGAGATTTCAATCGGCACACTATTTGACGAGAAACAGAAAAATGGTGAGACGGTCGAAAACTTCGTGAAGAGATTCCGAAACAAAGCAATGAATTGCAGGGATCCGGTCAGCGAAGATTTCATCCTCGAGACCTGTCATAATAATCTTTCATTGGACATCCTTGAAGCCATGGGAATGGCACCGCCAAAGACCTAGAAGGACTTAAAGGTATGAGGAGAACGAGCCGAACGATTCCTTAAAAGGAAGAAGGCGGAAAGGGGCCAAATAGCAAATAACGCTCCGCAACAGAACTTTGTCCCTAAGGGTAAGGGAAAAGCACATGCGAATGCCGTAGACGCGAATCAAACATTCGAGGTGCAAGCACAACCGCAACAGCAGCAACAAAAGGCGCCTCAACAATCTAGGTGGCAACAACAACCCCAGAAGCAAAAGGCCTCAGAGCCGAAGTTCCCAAAAGTCTACTTGTTAAAAGAGGATGAAGTTCTCGGCATCTTCAAATACCTTATAGAGAATAACAAGATCAAATTGCCTCCGGTCCAAGATCAGGAAGATGCTAAAAGAATTAGCGATCCAAAATACTGCGCATTTCATAGAGCGGTGCACCATCCTACCAAGGCGTGCTATGCCCTTAAAGATAAGATCCAAGCTCTAATCGACGTCGGGGTCATTACTATGAAGCAACCTAAGGAGAAGAAGGTGGGTGCAAATGTAGTATCGATTAGCTTCGGTTCTGTCCCCTTGAACTGGTTCCAGCATGAGCCAGTAATAAATGCTGCAGTGAAGACCGTGAATGATGATCCTTACAAACAGCGTCAGAAGGGACTTGTACCACACACAGCCCCGAATGGTGAGATTCTTTGGGTTCATCCAGATTTGATTGAAGATGAACAATGGACTGGAGCCTCTTCCAAGAAAAGGTCAAAAGGAAAAGGTAAGTCTTGTTATGGAGCTTCTGCTATTCCAGGAGAAGACGACGAGGAAATTCCAGCCTTCCCGCTTTCTGAAGATGAACAAGAGGCCTTTGTGACCCGGAGCGGGAACGAATATCACTACAAATATCCGGATGCTTCTGAGCAACTGGCTAAGCAGGGGGCAACTAAAACCGTTCCCTCCAAGACGTTAGTAGAGCTGGGAATTGTCGCAACTCCCCTAACACCTGTAGCTACGGAGAAAGTCCAGCAAAAGGAGAAAGGGAAAGAACCTCTACGCCAAGAAGTCCAAAACCCGAGGCAGTCTCGATTCAATCATCCGATTGGAAGAGACAAACCAGGAAGTGCAAGCTCTCCGCCTCATTTTGACATCATGGCGCAGTTAGCTAATATACCAGCTAGGATAACCCTGTACGAGTTATTACGTCTTTCAAAGGACACAAGGAAAGCATTGAAGGAAGCTTTGAGTGACTCTGAAGCTTTCTTGACTCGAATCAAGCCGTCGTCTGAAGAACCGGAGCCGTCAGTCCAACACTGTAATCTCGCGGCACACCGTTTTCCCTGCATCTCTTTCACCAAAGAAGACATGCAGACGAAGAAAGGAATACTCTTTTTTGAGTCTCGGGTCCGAAGTCTTTTGCTGCCTTCAGGATTGCTGTTGTGACGTTTGATTAGCACCAATAGCAGCTACAGGTGCCTTGCCCTTACCACGAGAGGCGAAGTTCGAGTTCAGAGGATTAGCCGTCGGTAGGCATCTCTTTCACCAAAGAAGACATGCAGACGAAGAACTCAAAGCACGATCGGCCTCTGTATTTCACCGGCCACATTAGCTCCAGCATTGTCAACCGGATCCAAGTTAATCCGGGTTCCGCTGTCAGTATCATGCCATTCCGATTGATGCATAATCTCAGAATACCAGCAAGTAAACTAGCATCCACGGGCACTACGATCTACGGATTCAACACCAGTGGGTCCAGACCCTTGGGAAAGATTCGAATAAAGTGTCAGATTGGAGACTTAAAGTCAGAAGTTACCTGCTACGTGATTGACACGGAAACATCCTATAATTTACTGTTGGGTCGACCTTGGATCCACGGCAATCTTATAGTCCCGCCCACTCTTCACCAATGCCTCAAATATGTGGACACAAATAATAGGACCGTACCATCAGAGGCTCATTACCAGAGATAACCCCTAGGTGTGATTTGAAGTAAATCAAATGCTGAGTGGGTGAACCCTTCCCATCAAACAGCGTGAAGTTAATTAGACTGAACTTCGCCGGATAGGGGATTGATTCCCATTCTCTTGGGTATGGACAAGGAATGCCCGTCTTCTTCATCTCTTGAGCGGAAATCAACGTATTGATTTTGCTCTCGAGGCTTTTAATCTTCAAGCTTTCACCTGAGTCTTCGTTGGCATTCTCGTTACCACTGTTCGCGGTGAAAATTGCCTTCATTGAATTCATTGTTATCTCAAGTAATTGCTTTTTGGTTACAAAAGATCCGGTCTTTTTTAGATCCGGTTACAACGAAATCAAAGAAAAAGAAAAAGATTACAACTTTCCTTTCGAACGAATCACGTCTCCTCATCCGACGACGAATGTTGCTGGCAAGTCATTGATCAAATTGCTAACAAAGTTAGAAACGGGTATTCTTCTGACTCTTCGGCTTGGGATTCCGACACTAGTCTTGGCGAGATGTTCAAAAAGCTAATGTCGAATATGGCTACGGTTGACCCTGCGACAATAGAAGAAGACGATCAGATGCCGACGTGGGAGGACCCTTGGGTTCATCACCTAAACATGCAGTACGGTGATAGGTTCGAACAAAGAGAACCTCCTACCGAAGATCAAGTAGTTCAAGTGAATATGGGTAGCGAAGATAACCCAAAGCCTATATTTATTAGCGACAGCCTCCCGCCGAATGAGAAAGAGGAATTAATCTCTCTTATCAGGGAGTACATCGATGTGTTCGCTTGGAATTAGCAGTACATCGTCTCAATATTAAGACGGATGTCAAACCTGTCAAACAACAACAAAGACGGTTTCGTCCGCAAATGATGGAAGCAATCGAGGTTGAAGTTAAGAAGCTTATTGAATCGGGCTTCGTTAGAGAAGAGCAGCATCCGGGTTGGCTTGCCAATATCATCCCGGTCCTTAAGAAGAATGGGAAGGTCAGGGTGTGTATCGACTTTAGAGACCTCAACGTTGCCTGTCCAAAAGATGATTTCCCCCTTCCTATCACAGATGTCATCATTGACAATACGTGCGGGTTCGAGAGGATGTCTTTCATGGATGGTTTCTCTGGTTATAATCAAATAAAGATGCATCCAGATGATGAAAAGCATACCGCGTTTAGAACACCCCTCAGTGTTTTCTGCTACACGGTCATGCCATTCGGCTTAAAAAATACAGGTGCCACATATCAGCGAGCCATGTCGAAGATTTTTCAGGAGCATCTCCGGAAAACTGTCGAATGTTACGTGGATGATTTGGTCATGAAAAGTCACGATAAGAAGGATCACATCAAAGACTTGAAGACAATATTCGATCTGATGCGGACCCACCAATTGAAAATGAATCCTACCAAGTCTTTCCTCGGAATGTCCAGTGGTAAGTTCCTTGGGTTCGTCGTTACCACCAAAGGTATTCACATCGATCCTGATAAAGTAAAAGCAATTAATGAATTGCAACCTCCGAGAAACCTCAAGGAGCTCAGAGGGTTGCAGGGGCGGTTAGCTTATATCCGTCGGTTCATCTCGAACCTCTCAGGAAAATGCCAACCATTCTCTAAGATCACAAAGAAGGGCGTGTCATTTGTATGGGATAACGCTTGTCAAAAGGCATTCGAGAGTATTAAAGAATATCTCTCAAAACCTCCCGTACTTGTCGCACCGAAATCGGGCAAACCGTTCTTGATTTATGTCAAGGCGACGAGCCACTCATTAAGTGCATTACTTGCACAAGATGACGATAACGGTCATGAGCAGGCGGTGTATTATTTAAGCTGGACCATGGTAGGCGCTGAATCTTGATGTCCTATGGTTGAGAGAGAATGCCTCGCCTTGGTGTTCGCTATTCAGAAGATGCGGCATTATCTGGTTGGACAGACCATTTATGTTATCTCTAAGGTTAACCCAGTCCGAGTGTTCATGACTCAACCAGCGTTCATGAATTGGCGATTAGCAAAGTGGGCCTTACTCTTGTCCCAATACGACTTACATTTTAAACAACAGAAGTCGGTAAAAGGACAAACCATCTGTGATCTCCTGGCAGCTAATCCAACTACAGATACCGCCGAGATATATGACGACCTACCTGATGAGACCCACGAAGTCATAGTCAACGCAACTTCACACCAGCAAGTATGGCGTTTGTACTTCGACGGCGCTTTACGAGCAACTAATGTAGCAAGTGCTCCTGGAAGTCCTAAGATTTCTTCCGGAGTTGGAGTTGTCTTAGTTTCCCCAGGAAAACACGTTATGCCTCGAGCTTATTCGTTGACCGAACCGTGCTCAAATAACGTAGCCGAATATAATGCTTTACTCATAGGACTCAGTTTCGCTAAAGAACTGGGGGTTGAATATCTCGAAGCCTTCGGTGATTCTCAACTGATAGTTAAACAAGTTCAGGGAGAGTACGAGGTCCGAAGCCCGGATTTAATACCATACCATAAGATGGCAGTAGAGATGGCAGAATCATTCGAAGGATTCTTTATCGAACATATTCCACGGTTACAAAATACCTACGCAGCTGCATTAGCGGCATTGGCCGTATCCCTGGCGCAACCTCCTGAAACAGAACAGTTTGTTACAGTGAGGACTCACCAACTCCTAGTGCCGATCTATGATGAAGATGGCGAAGAAGAAGATATTAAGGAAACACATTCAACTCAAGTTGAGTTTGAGCCCCGAGATTGGCGTTTCCCTATCATCGATTACATCTTGCATGGAATCCTTCCAGAAGATGTGAAAGAAAGAGATTCAATCCGACGAAGAGCGCCGAGATTCTACTATAATACGGAGAATCGAACGCTATACCGCAGGGGGTACGATGGGTTCGCATCAGAAGAATGAGATATTTTTGGCCTTTCATGATGAGTGATGCAATCGCGTATGCCCGAAAGTGTCATGCATGTCAAACACATGCGAATTATATGCATCAACCTCCGGAGCATCTGCATCCTTCGGTTACGTCGTGGCCATTTGAGACCTGGGGAATGGATATCGTCGGTCCTATAAATCCCCCGTCAATCAAAGGTGATCGGTTCATCCTGGCGATTACCGACTACTTCTCCAAGTGGGCTGAAGCGGTTCCTCTCAGAGAGGTCAAAACGAGCAACGTCATTGCATTCATCAAGCACCATATCATCTACCGGCATGGTGTCCCGAGACGAATCATACATGACAACGGTCCTCAATTCATCAGCAACGCCTTCATCAGGTTTTGTGAAAAGTTCAAAATTCAGGACATCTCGTCAACAGCTTACAATCCCACAGCAAATGGATTAGCCGAAGCCTTCAATAAGACTATCATAAAGCTTTTGTCAAAACTCGTGAAAACTAATAAACGAGACTGGGATGACAAGCTGGGCGCGGCTCTATGGGCCTATCGGACCACGGTGCGCACACCGACGGGAGCAACCCCGTATTCACTGGTATACGGATGTGAAGCCGTTCTTCCATTGGAGACTCAAATCCCGTCGCTTCGAATTGTCCTCGCGACTCAAATGACGACCGAAGAGCAACATCAGAAGCGCCTTGAAGAACTTGAAAGGCTAGATGAGAAGCGTTTAGAAGCTCAACAGCATATCGAATTTTACCAAGCCAGGATCTCTCGAGCTTTCGACAAAAAGGTTCGACAACGGAGCTTCAAAGAAGGGGACTTGGTTCTAGCTGAAAGGCGGCCTATGATCCTTAACTCCAAGAAGAAAGGTAAATTTGAACCCAAATGGGAGGGACCATTCGTAGTAGAGATAGTCTACTCGAGTGGCGCATATCGCCTAGTCACCAAAGACGGTGACCGGCTTATGATGCTGATAAACGGCAAATTCCTGAAAAAATACTATCCTTAGTATCTTTAAGATAACTAATGTATCGGGAAGTTCCCGGAAGAATACCACACGTGATATTCTTAAGGATAACCCAATCACTGTAGAAATAATGGATAAGAAATCCACGTTCGAACTCTAAACGTCGGAATGTTTCTTCTTGTTATTGTCAGATTCTCTAACTCTCATGAGTTATTTTTGTGAGACGAGATTCAATCCGTTGACAGGTTAATCTTTCCTCACCAAACCATCCGCTGATCAAATTAAACGACGGTGGATTCACCAAAATTTCTATCCGCCAGTCATTGGTATTTCTCAGACTCAACATGTTAGGTCCTAATCACCTAGCATTAAAGTCTTCCTTTGAGTGATAATACGAGTTGGCATTTTCTTTGCTACCTGTATTCCACTCTCTTTGCTTTCAGGTCAAACCTATAAAAGTTAGGGCCAAAGCCAAATTCCTCTCTCGATTCCTTCCATGAACGAGAGGTCCACATTCGAACAATCAAACCTATAAAAGTTAGGATTATTCTCAATCTCACTTAGTCAAACCTACAGATAGTTAGGACTAAGACCGAGTCATTCCTTTTCGATAAACGAAAATCCACCTTTGTCCCGTCTGCCTTTGTTCCTTTTTCCACCAAACCTATTAAAGTTAGGGTCGAAATTGGGCTTTCTCCTTAATGAATGAGGGATTCTTTTGATTCAAATGGCCAATCCTATAAAAGTCAAGGTTGTTTGAACCTTTCCGATTCTCGGAGTGGAGATCCCACTCTTAGTTTCATCCTTCCGGATTCTGGGGGTGGAGATCCCACCTCGAGTTTCCTTTCCAGCTGTAGATAGAATATAAAATTCTTCCTCTTCAGCACCGGGAGATAGAATAGAAAATTCTTCCTCTCCCATTTCCTAGTCTGTCTTTGCTCTTAAAAAACAGAACACTTACGCAGATGCGTTAGCGGCATTGGCCGTATCTCTGGCACAACCTCCTGAAACAGAATAGTTTATTACAGTGAGGACTCACCAACTCCTAGTGTTGATCTAAAATGAAGATAGCGAAGAAGAAGATAGCAAGGAAGCACACTCAACTCAAGTTGAGTTTGAACCCCGAGATTGGCGTTTCCCCATCATTGATTACGTCTTGCATGGAATCCTACCAGAAGACATGAAGGAAAGAGAGTCGATCCGGCGAAGAGCACCAAGATTCTACTATAATGCGGAGAATCGAACGCTATACCGCAGGGGGTACGATGGGTTGCTAGCACGTTGCTTATCAACTAAAGAAGCCGAAGAAGTCCTTAGAGAGGCACATGAAGGAGAGTGTGGCGCGCACCAACCTGGCCCCAAGCTTTATGACCGCATCAGAAGAATGGGATATTTTTGGCCTTTAATGATGAGTGATGCAATCGCGTATGCCCGAAAGTGTCATGCATGTCAAACACATGCTAATTATATGCACCAACCTCCGGAACATTTACATCCTTCGATTACGTCATGGCCATTTGAGACCTGGGGAATGGATATCGTCGGTCCTATAAATCCCCTGTTAGTCAAAGGTGATCGGTTCATCCTGGCGATTACCGACTACTTCTCCAAGTGGGCTGAAGCGGTTCCTCTCAGAGAAGTCAAAACGAGCAACGTCATTGCATTTATCAAGCACCATATCATCTACCGGCATGGTGTCCCAAGACGAATCATACATGACAACGGTCCTCAATTCATCAGCAACGCCTTCATCAGGTTTTGTGAAAAGTTCAAAATTCAGGACATCTCGTCAACAGCTTACAATCCCACAGCAAATGGATTGGCCGAAGCTTTCAATAAGACTATTATAAAGATTTTGTCAAAACTCGTGAAAACTAATAAACGAGACTGGGATGACAAGCTGGGCGCGGCTCTATGGGCCTATCGGACCACGGTGCGCACACCGACGGGAGCAACCCCGTATTCACTGGTATACGGATGTGAAGCCGTTCTTCCATTGGAGATTCAAATCCCGTCGCTTCGAATTGTCCTCGCGACTCAAATGACGACCGAAGAGCAACATCAGAAGCGCCTTGAAGAACTTGAAAGGCTAGATGAGAAGCGTTTAGAAGCTCAATAGCATATTGAATTTTACCAAGCCAGGATCTCTCGAGCTTTCGACAAAAAGGTTCGACAACGGAGTTTCAAAGAAGGGGATTTGGTTTTAGCTGAGAGGCGGCCTATGATCCTTAACTCCAAGAAGAAAGGTAAATTTAAACCCAAATGGGAGGGACCATTCGTAGTAGAGATAGTCTACTCGAGTGGCGCATATCGCCTAGTCACCAAAGACGGTGACCGGCTTATGATGCTGATAAACGGCAAATTCCTGAAAAAATACTATCCTTAGTATCTTTAAGATAACTAATGTATCGGGAAGTTCCCGGAAGAATACCACACGTGATATTCTTAAGGATAACCCAATCACTGTAGAAATAATGGATAAGAAATCCACGTTCGAACTCTAAACGTCGGAATGTTTCTTCTTGTTATTGTCAGATTCTCTAACTCTCATGAGTTACTTTTGTGAGACGAGATTCAATCCATTGACAGGTTAATCTTTCCTCACCAAACCATCCGCTGATCAGATCAATTGACGGTGGATCCACCAACATTTCTATCCGCCAGTCATTGGTATTTCTCAGACTCAACATGTTAGGTCCTAATCACCTAGCATTAAAGTCTTCCTTTGAGTGATAATACGAGTTGGCATTTTCTTTGCTACCTGTATTCCACTCTCTTTGCTTTCAGGTCAAACCTATAAAAGTTAGGGCCAAAGCCAAATTCCTCTCTCGATTCCTTCCATGAGTGAGAGGTCCACATTCGAACAATCAAACCTATAAAAGTTAGGATTGTTCTCAGTCTCACTTAGTCAAGCCTACAAATAGTTAAGACTAAGACCGAGTCATTCCTTTTTGATAAACGAAAGTCTGCCTTTGTTCCTTTTTCCACCAAACCTATTAAAGTTAGGGTCGAAATTGGGCTTTCTCCTTAATGAATGAGGGATTCTTTTGATTCAAATGGCCAATCCTATAAAAGTCAAGGTTGTTTGAACCTTTCCGATTCTCGGAGTGGAGATCCCACTCCTAGTTTCATCTTTTCGGATTCTGGGGGTGGAGATCCCACCTTGAGTTTCCTTTCCTACTGTAGATAGAATATAAAATTCTTCCTCTTCAGTACTGGGAGATAGAATATAAAATTCTTTCTCTCCCATTTCCTAGTCTGTCTTTGCTCTTAAAAAAGCCCGTAACAAGGGTGAAGCCTATGTATTCAAAATCATAGCACAAAGTCTCAGAGAATTCACTCTCTTAGCACAACGTTACATGCGGAACGGATTTAGACAATCCGCATGCTAGCCCGATTCAAACGGTAATCGGTAAAGGCACATCAAACCCGTTGAAGGCTAGGGGTTTGCCAAAAATCCCAAAGTCTATGCCTAACACGCATTGCCGGTTTAACCTTTCGCCGATTGAAAAAGACACCAGGGTCTAAACCTGGGGAATTTTATCCCGAAACCTAAGAAGGGATAAGTCATCGCCTAATACGCGGTGCAGGGTACCTTTTCCCTATAAGAAATGGCTAAGTCTATGTATTCAAAATCATAGCATCAAGTCTAGGAAAAGCAATTTTCTTAGCACAACGTTACATGTGAGACGGGTTTTAATAATTCACATGCTAGCCCGATTCAAACGGTAATCGGTAAAGGCACATCAAACCCGTTGATGACTGGGGGTTTGCTAAAAATCCCGTAAAATTTATCATCATTGAGTTCAATAAAGAAATATCATAAAGGAATCAAATGCGGAGTCTCTATTAATAGATCAAGTCAAAGCATACAACAAAAAGCTCGTTAGCCCGAAGGCAGTTGGCGACTAAGAACATGAGACTCTAGATTAGAAAGCCTATCTACATAACTCTGCTCAAGTTCTGCCTGCAGCCCAGCTCGGATGGATTTTTCAGAACTGCTCAAGATCTTCACGGCTTCATTCTTTAGCTTCATCAATCTCTCCTGTGTAGACCCTAGCTTCTCAAGTGCCTGTTCACGAGAACGCTCTAATCCAGCCAAGTCTTCTGCAATAATAGTAACGGACTCCTCGGCATGCTTCAAGGCCTCCTTCAACCTAGCCACTTCCTCGTGGCCGGAATCCAAAGAGATGAGTAACTCGGCTCTATCTGAATCTTTCCTCGCCACGGTAGCCATCAGCTGCGCAACAGAATGCTCATGTGACTGAAGCTCACTGCCGATAGAAGATCTCAGGTCGCGCCACTGTGCCAGCCTATGCTCCATCTGAGAGGACACGAAGGAAGAAGCTCCATTAGCCTTCAATTCCTTCAACTCTCGGATCTCTGACTCCAGAACAGTAAAATCAGTAATGAAGGAATCGGCCAACTCTGGATACCCTTCTTCTCTAATCATCATCATGTGGCGAGAAAAGGAACGCCTGAACTGATCAAAACAAATCCTCTATGAAGAAGTTTCTCGATCATGCCGTTAAAAAAGACGGTAAAAAAGCCGAGGTCCATACGAAAAATATCTCTGTCAGGATCGGTATCGGCCAAAAGGGCGTGAACACGCTCATATAGAGAAGATCGGGATCCTACAAGTAACAATGTAGAAAGCTAAGAAATTATCAAATGTGATAAGAAAACTTAAGGGCAAATTCCGAGCATACCAACGCCAGTGGAGGTCCCCTCGGATTGAGGTCTGATAGGCTCCGAGATAACGGCAGGAGTAGTCATGAAGGGTATATCAACACCCGTAGGCAAATCGGTCTCAAAAACTATAGTGGCATCAGGCACAACGGCTGGTCCTATGATTACACTCATCTGTTAGTCAAAAAAATCAGACAAATGAAAAGGAGCACGACGTCCTAGATCGTATGCATACCTGCAAACCTGTCACTCCGAGGTAAACTGGATGTGCCAGGGGTCGTTACTGAATCGGTCCCACTGACTGGTACTGCAATATTGATCCCCTATTAGTCAGACAAAAGATCAGGCAAAATGAAGAGAATCAAATATATACCTGTGAATGAATCACTCTCAAAGGGTGGTCCCACGGTTCCTCTGGTAGCCTGTTCAGCCAACATGTCGACTGATAATCCAATGTCGGGTCCCGAAAAATTTGATGCAGAGACATACTCCTGTTTCTCGAGACCTACATCATGAAAAGCCTTATCCTCAACGGGCCTCTCTGATACGACATTTGCAGAATAATTTAAGTGTTGGATATATATACAAGAAGATAGGAAAAGAAGAAAAAGCTCAGAAATACCTGCAGCAGGAACAGAAGATTCTTTTTCTCCAATATCCATGCTTGGATTCTTCAAGTAATCTGAAAGAAAGCGCAGCATGAAAAATAATGAATCCTGAATTCCTTAACTCTTCTAAATGCTACTCGAGGAGGGTATCATCGGAGTTAGATATACCTGAACATGGAATGGCGGGCTCAATGCTATTAACCTGCTCAGTATCAAGGTTCGTATCGACATCCATGGAATCGTCACGAATGGCGTCGTACATTTGCTGCAGGAAGCTATCCAGATTATCAGAACCAGGGAATACGGGATCCGGTGGAAGCTCGCCCTCGTCATAGTACCCTGGAACATAAAACATGATTACGAATCCCAGAAGGTAAACCATCTTAAAGCAAGAAAGACTATAAAATATTACCTTCCTCTCCGTCGGCGAAGTCCCCTAAATCCACTCCATAGGAGCGCTGACCAACGTATGGTTTATGAGCGGTCTTCTTCTTTTTCGGAATACCACCCCTCATAGAACCAACGGGTCGTTCATGCGCGGCTTTGCCATGCGTCTCAACCTGTGTAGGAGCTTTGCCGCTAGGCTCGGATCCCGCATAATGAGAAGCGAGCGACTCATGCTCATCGACTGTCCTACCTGGGGGATAAGATGTCATTTTGTCAGGATAAGTGAACAAGACCTTTCGTTGATTCCAATTGAGGTTGAGAAAGAAGACCAAAGAGCATAACAAACATGCATTAAGTTCTTCTTCGTCAGTGTCTATATCCACATACTCCTCCTCAGAAGTCTCATCCTCATCATCAATAGGAAGGAGCTCTTCATCGTCCTCCATCCTGTCTCTGCTCAAAAGGGAAGGTTTGGCAGGCTTCTTCCCCTGTTTCTTAGCAAGCTCAGCCTTACGAGCAGCCATCATAGTGACTTGAACCAAGTGCTCAGACTGCAACTCTGAAAGACTCCTCACGCCTATAGATTCGTTGGCAGAAAGAAACCACTTGCAGCTGAGGAAAGTGATCAACGGCTTGCGCCTGGATGAAGGAAGAGCAAACTGGGCTCCCGTACAGCCCGCCATGGTCCATAGCCATGCCCGAACACCGTCAATAAGCCCTCCCTCAATCTTCAAACCACGGCTCGGATTCCCAACATATAGTTGGTTGTAGCCAAACTGACGAGCAAAACGGCTGGGAAGGTAAGGCTCTATGTGGCAATGATTCTTCACCCGAAGAACGAGATACCCGACGCGGATGTTCACCAACCAGCGGAAACAGCCAATGTCGAGAGCAGTCCGATTAGTTCTGGGTTTCTCCTCATCAGTCAGCACATCACCATAGCAACCCGAAAAGCGAGGAAAACACTTGAAGAACTCCCAGCTCTTACGAACTCGAAGCTCTCGTTGTACATTACTGAATGTTTTCCCGAGCCATCTGCTTCTCTCCAACAGCTGCACGAAAGGAACAGGGACATCAACAGGGCTGGGCGCTGACATCAAGTCAGGATGGTGAAGAACAAGCCACGCCATCAGATACGCATAAGGAAGCTCGACCTTCACACAAATAAGCTCGGCCGACGGTTCAGAACCCACCTGCACAAAACCACTGACCAGATACCTGAGCCCACAATGGATATCAGCAACCATTGCTGGGAGCAGGGAAAGCTCCCTCCCATAAGCTAGCTGAACTGCAGGGAAGAGCACCTCGAGAGGTAAGGCGTCTGAAAACTGATACGGAACGACGTACTTCTTCAACCAGAGGGAAAGATAGCCTGCTAGCAGAGTCCGGGGCTCAATGGACTTCTGTACACGGCGGAGGAACGAACGAAACTTGATTCCTGCAGGAAAAGCTCCCTCAGCACTGGCAATGGTGTAAGAATGAGCCTCAGCCTTCTCCATCAACTCATTAACCGCGGTAGGTGTCAGAACATCTAACTCACGAATGAGCTCGCTGGAATCACCCTCCAAATTCTGGAACAAATAGACAGCAAACTGCTTCAAGCTGATCTGCCTTTTCCTCTTCGCTTGAGTAGAAACCGTGATCAGGGAAGTATGATAATGGCAGGTGAGGTCCCAAAGAGTATCGTACATATCGGGAGTATCTTTCTTCAACCACTCCAATTGCTGGTTCGAGGGAAAGTACTCCTGGTATGGGCAATCCCCCATCGGAAGGCCAGAAACCTGATACATCTCATGCAAGGCCAACCCTAACTCTCCGCCGCTGGTCAGGAACGTGTTGCTGTCAGGCATGTATGTCTCCAACAATGCCAAGAAATGGCGACAGCTGACCGGGAGTCCATACATGGTGGCTCGTATAGGTGCGTACAATCCACTGCTCTTCAAATCCTTCTCCCAGCGCCCCAAGACGTAACTAGTCATGCGTGTCCACCATCCCTTGGGTAGTGAGAAAGCCCAACCATAGCATCTAAAGTCTGGCGGAGGTAATCTCCTCCCAAGATGAGCCAGACGGTTCTTCACGGTAGGAGCGGCTGCTGATACCTTGCCTGGGGGTGCGGTATTAAGACCCATAATCCTTGGTCGAAGACCGCGAATGTAATGATACCCAATAGAACCAGGAGTCTTATGTTGGGATGTATATCCACACTGAACTCGATCAGCATCATCGGTAAGACGCCAGGGCATCTGTCTCTCTATGGCCTGTCCCTCCAAATAAGTGAAAGAACACTGACGAGGAATGGATGGAATATACAGGAGAGCTCCTTCATCAAGATTCAGCCAATGCTCCTCGGTAAGAATCAACTTAGCAGGATCCTCAATATGATCTCCAAACAGAAAACTGGGCTTCTTTAAAGCCTGAGTAGAAACGGAATCCGCAGTAAAAGAAGCATCCGTAATCAGCTGGCGTAAGCAATGACGCCCTCCATCCCGTATCAAACGACAGGATTCATCGGAGCGATCTCTGTCAAACTGAGGGAGTGGACCAATAGCCTGCCTGAGAAGACTTCCCCGCTACAACCAGTAGTAGCGTGAGGAGGGAGACTGCCTGTGGGGAACTCGACTGCAACAAAACAAGGATAGAGTCAGAAAATCATCCATGAATTAAATCCATCTCATAAAAAAGCGAGATAAAATCATTCACGGGGTAATTAGAGAGATGATTTTGAGTGTCCTACACTAGAAGAGTGGTATGTATCATCACGTAAATAACGTGGTAACATACACCGACCTATAAGGTGTAAGACGACACAAGATCGCCCCAATATACCAGAAAACTTGCGTTGGCCAAGCAAAACAAGTCTGAAACCTCAACCCCGCGAAGGAGGGTGTCGGCCCTTCCCGAATGACCCGCGAAGGGGCCAAACGAGGGTGTAACAGAACCACCAATATCCTGAAACCTCAATCCCCGCGAAGGAGGATGTCAGTTCTTCCTTAATGACCCGTGAAGGGATCAATCAGAGATACAGAAATAAAGATTCTCACCCTCGAAAAAGGATGCCGCTGGAGGGGAGGATGCTGTGGGAACTTCTTCCTCGCTATGCTGCGAACGGAAGCGACTCCTAGGAGGTCGAGGTCGACGTGGAGACATCGAAAATCTGCAACGAAAAGCAGCAAGTCAGGTACAATCTAAAATATGAATACACAAAATTTAAAAGGGAAGAAAAGCAGCAAGTCAGGTACAATCTAAAATATGAATACACAAAATTTAAAAGGGAAATTAAGAACTTGAACTAAAGTCCTATGAATAAATAGAATTTTATAGTTGAAGTCTAATTAAACCTACAAATTTCGTGCATACAAAACAATTATTGTCATTTTGCGGTAAAGTTTTGGTGAAATACCCAAAATACCCCTCGTGTTCAAGGCTAAATTCGGGTCAAGGACACGCTCGAATTGGGTCATGGTCATCATATTTGATCATCTAGCACCCCCAACATCCCACAATTTCGGTTAATTTTACAAATAAACCCTTTTGTGAAATTTAGCCAACTTTGCAAAAAGACCCCTCCACAAATTTCGGTTTAGTTTCCGCACACCTTTCTCAAAACTTTGGTCATGGGTTTGTGGTCTAGACTTTTGGAATTTCAGCCCTAAAATTTCAGCCCTAAAATTTTAGCCCTTTTGCAAATAAACCCCTCTACACTTTGTGGGTTACTTTTTGCAAATAAACCCCTCAAACAACATTGATTCTTTCGCATGCAAACACCTCTCAAATTTCGGCCAAAGGGGGGTAAAATTTCAGTCCACTTTGCATAAGAAACCCTCAAATTTCAGTCCACTTTTGCATAAAAGTCCCCTAAATTTTGGCCCTATTGCAATTTTTGCATAAAACCCCCAAATACTTGTGCATACACAACCCATCATCATGAGAGTAAAAAGTTATGATCTTGGTATGTAAATTCATGTTATTCCCCCATTACAAGCATAAAGTTGCAATCTTTCTTGAAAAAGAAGAGAGTTGTGAAGGGGAACTTACCAAATCAAGAAGCTTTCCTTGAGGTTGAAGATGATGAAACCTTTGAGAGGAAGAAATTTTCGGCCAAGGAGGGAGCTTCAAAAATCCGAAATTTGTCTTGAGTTTAAGGGTTTTAAGGAGAAGAGTTTTAATGGGTTTCTTAGAGGGAAACAATGGTGTATGCATAAAAGAAAGAAGAAGGAGTTTTGAAAATTTGGAAAGAGGAGGAAAACAAAAGAGGAAATAACAAAAAGGAAAGTTCAAAAGGGGAAAAAGGATATTATGCAAAAGAGGGGAGAGAGACACAAGGGTGTCTCGGCCAAGGTTGAGACACCCACGGGTGTCTCAGTCCTCGATTGATCCTCGTATGCTCACAAACGTCCTTTTCAAGCCCGAATTTGCCTATTTTCATCGGTTGTTGGATATTTCGACGAAATCCACACTAATCCACACCGAACGATTCAGAACCCTAAGGTTAACGCCGGTCAACACGTAACCCTAGGTCAACGCCAGTCAACGTGTTGCGACCAAAAAGTCAACGTTCGACGTTCGAAACCCTGGGGTCAACGCCGGTCAACGCGTAACCCTAGGTCAACGCCAGTCAACGCGTTTGCGACCAAAAAGTCAACGTACGACGTTACCCTAGGTCAACGCCAGTCAACGCGTTGCAATCAAAAGTCAATGTACGACGGTTCGAAACCCTAGGGTCAACGCCGGTCAACGCGTAACCCTAGGTCAACGCCAGTCAACGCGTTGTGACCAAAAAGTCAACGTACGACGTTCGAAACCCTAGGGTCAACGCGTAACCCTAGGTCAACGCCAGTCAACGCGTTGCGACCAAAAAGTCAACATTCGACGTTCGAAACCCTAGGGTCGACACCGGTCAACGCGTAACCCTAGGTCAACGCCAGTCAACGCGTTGCGACCAAAAATTCAACGTTTGATGTTCGAAACCCTAGGGTCAACGCCGGTCAACGCGTAACCCTAGGTCAACACCAGTCAACGCGTTGCCACCAAAAAGTCAACATTCGACGTTCGAACCCTAGGGTCGACGCCAGTCAACGCGTAACCCTAGGTCGACGCTAGTCAACGCGTTGCGACCTAAAAGTCAACATTCGACGTTCGAAACCCTGGGGTCAACGCCGGTCAACGCGTAACCCTAGGTCAACGTCAGTCAACGCGTTGCGACCAAAAAGTCAATGTTTGACATTCGAAACCCTAGGGTCAACGCCGGTCAACGCGTAACCCTAGGTCAACGCCTGTCAACGTGTTGCGACCAAAAATTAACATACGGTGATCTGAAACCCTAAGTCAGCACAATATGACAGAGATAGTCAATTCAAAGTCAATGACACGAGCCAAACTTAATTCACTGGTAGTAGACTCGAGACTCCGACGACGGCCAGGCGATAAACGCAGCGCCGGAAGAACTTCGGCTATTCGTCAAAGCATTGAATAGACCGAAAATCGAAGGAGCCAAGAGTTGAAGCTAACTACAGGTCCTTTACGCTGACTGAAGGCTGGACCAATCACATCCAAAGTATTCCAGCCTCTTCTATAAAAAAAACGAGTCTGGAACGCTTTAGAGGGGGTATCTGTAGGCATCAAAAATTGCCTATAGGTCTCCACAAATAGCTCAGTGTTAAGGAACGACGATGAACGTCACTATCCGGTTCACAGGAGTTCGATTGATGTCGATGAACGATTGAAGTGAATCGATGAACTATGTGAACTAACGAAGGTACGGGCTAATCAGGAGCCCCGCGATGTTTACAAAAGGAACAATGCCCTTCGTGTCTCATTTATTCAACAGATGATCTAACCATCGGAGCTGATAGAACTCCTCGTCAGCTTTCCAACGCATTTCGAATCACTCAAATCCAAGTTCGGACGAAGAATTTACAACGGAAACGGGTGAATACACCTCAATGGAGTGTCTCGGACCAACGAGACACCCTAGGGTGTCTCGGCCCAAACCGAGACACCCTAGGGTGTCTCGGATCAAGTGGAGACACCCTAGGGGGTCTCCAAGGCAGATTTGGGCTTTAAGATTGTTTTAACCGCTCCGCAACCCCTCAAGCCTATAAATACAAGCCTTAGGCCTCATTTTTCGAGATCTGGAATTTTAGAGAATTGGCGAAGCCCTGCCGAACTGAAGAGTGATCGAGCACTTCAACACAAGAGAGTTCTTCGTCAGATCTACATCACCCGCATCCAATCCTTAGTATTATCCCGTTGTGGTAATTCTAAGAAGAGCAATTATCTCGCTTCGTCGAGATAAGCGCTTCAGTTTCTAGATCTCCTCGCGGATCGACGAAGCTCTTGACCAGATCTGATTGTCAGGTAGTCCACGGATATCAACATCCCCGTCACAGGCTAAAGACCCACGCAAGCAAGAGACGACTAACGGATCTTGTGTTATTTTCAAAAAAGTTGTAATCTTTTATTCTTTTGTTATTTGAATTCATTTGTAACGTTTGAAGTTTAATGAAATCAATGACTAAGGCAACTTTCGACGAAAACAATAGCTACGTTCATCGTCTTCTTTTTGTCTCGATCCACGTTGATGCGGCATAAACATATACCCAAAAATTGCAAGTGCACAATCAATCAAGTTATAGTATAAAAAGTTATCGATCCCATGAGGAAGGTGTTTTGTAGGAGAAAATTAAAATTAGTTCTTATGTTGTGTGCATGAAAAATAGGAGTGATGAGTAAATGTGATTGTGGAGAGATGGAGAGAATGAAAATGATTGTGTAAATGAATATATTTGAGAGTGGAAGTGATAAAAAAATAAATATGATCAACAAGGCAAGAAGGAAAAAATCAAGAAACAAATAAAAATCAAGAATAAAATTCAAGAAAGTAAAGTTAGTGGATTCAATTAAAGATATGGGTAATCTAAAATTGAACCCACTTCTTAGAAAATGGTGATTCTCTAGAGGGTTCTAGCCTAAAGGCGAATCAAAGAAAATAAAAATAAACAAAAAGAAAAACTAAACTCAAGAGGGTTCTAACCTTAAGGTGAATAGAGTAAGAAATTAAAATCTAACTACAAAATAAATTGTAAAATCTAAACTACAAAATAAATTATAAGAATTAAATGCAAAAAAATAAATCTAACCTATAAGCATGAAATAAATCTAAAGCAAGAGGGTTCTAGCCTCTTGGCTATTTAACAAGAAAATAAAATCTAACTACAAGCATAGAAATAAATCTAAACTAATAAGCAATAAAAAAAGAAATAAAAGAGAAAAATAAAAGACATGCAAACCTCCAAATAATTCTTCATCTCCATCTTCATCATCCAACAAAGAGAAAAAATATTTAAAGTGGTGAAAAAATTATTTTATTAATTATAACAAAAGTTACAAATTTGGAAGGCCTTCTCAATTAAGAGTGGCCCTCCTCTCCAAATAGAGTTACAAAAATTTTCACACCCTCAACCTCTCACTCTCTATCCCTATTTATAGTAAACATCAATGAATATGAACCCTTGGATTGAAATCTTATCCAAAACCATAAAAAATCAGCCCTTAATTCGTAACAGAACTGTCAGTATTGATGCCCACATCGATGCCGGCATTGATGCTAGCATCGATGTCCTATCAAATTTCTACCTTCACGGATGGCTTCGTCTCGTCGAGATAGGCGATTTTTATATATTATATATTAAATTCCGCCTTCCTGATTGAGAGATATCGTCATTTCTTTGTGGCCAACTATCTTGAATACATTTTTTTTCATATTTGATTTTTTTTTCTCCGGCTTCTACAGGCTACTCGGCTTGATTCTGGGCTTGGGCTTTTTGACTCTTGCTTGTTCTCTTCATTTAATTCATGGGTTTTTATTGAGAGAAGAGATCTTGGACTTTATTCTTCATTAACCTGTAATTAAAGATTATTAATGGCATATTTATTCATATAAAATAGATAATGAGGGTATAAAATTGTAATAAAATATGATTATTAAATACCCCCACACCTAAACTTTTGCTAGTCCTCTAGCAAAGAAAGAAAAAGGGAAAAAAACCTAACTCACTTTCACAGGAATCACGGTTGTATTTAGCGCATACAACAAGCCTTTAAACCCCTTAGTTACCCTAGTGGACGAGTTGTAGTCTCATGAGGGTTTGTAGTGAATATACCCAAAAAATTCGGTTATCTTGCCAAATTAAAGCAGTTAGTAAATAACTAAATTTACTTGATAATTGAAGCTAGTTATTACTCAAGAAAATATTTTTATATATAACTCTAAGGTAAATTTCCTAGAAAATCTTCTCATTATCGCAATACAAAACCAAGCCAAACTTAGAAATTTAATTTAAAAGTTTTGAAAAGAACATGCTAACTCATTATTTTAAATAATTTTCAAGTTACTTGATCTAAAATATTTTCCAAGACCATATATACAAATATAACTATATATATAAAACATTTATTAGTATTTTTATTTTTATTATTTTCTTTCTTTCTTTTTTTAACTCTTTTTTCCTTGGTGATTTTTTTCTACTTTACGGGCTTTCTAAGTGACCATTTAACGAGTTTTGGGCCAATGGATACCAACCCAATTGGGCTTAGGTCATTAAGTATGGAAATTTTCCTTAGGCTTAATTACTCGGTTAGCTTAGGCTTTATAAGATAGAATCACCTTGAATTCAAGAGTTTTTTTTGTGCCCATTTTTCGCACTCTTCTTTTGTAATTTTTTTTATGTTTATGTATATATATTCTGAAAAATATGTAAATCAAGATACTTTGAAAATTTATTTTCAACTGTAAGCTAAGCATGCAAAAATTTTATTATTTTAAATAAAAGTCCAAGTTAAGGCTTAAGTAAAGTATACTACTTTGAAAATCATTTCTTACGAAATTTATTTAGAGTTATCATAAAAGGTGAACTTAAGTAAATAACCAACTAGGGATTAGAAAATTTCAAATTTATCAAATAAATCAATTATTACTTAACTCTATCAATTTGGCAAGTGATAATATTTTTATAATTTTTTTAAGAAAGAAAAAGAAATAAAAAATGCAACTAAAAAGGTAAAATAAAGAGAAAAAAGTAGCTAATTCCCACCAACACACCTAAATTTTGCATTGTCCTCAATGCACAAAGTAAATCAGATAAGAAGTGAAGTACTTATAATTGATCGGCTGATCGTGCAGAAGGGTAAGAGATTCTGGAATATGGTGGAAAACTCAAAGCGAATTTTGAGCATACCAGTACCAACAGGGGTCCCTTCCGTTTGAGGTCCCACGATAAGCTCCGTCAATCCAGTCTCATCAGGCTCAGAGATAGTAGCAGGTGTGATCGTCAATGGTATATCAACTCCTCTTGATAATTCTGTAATGCCCGCTGGATTTGGAGAAGATACATCACCGTCAGGCAAATTAGGAATGCTAGGAATCGTAGTCATATCAGTCATGATGGCTAGTCCTATGATTACAATTCTTTATTAGTCAAATACAGATTTTGGCAAAAGAAAAGAAAGACGATAGAAGGGATTATATGCATACCTGCAGATCCATCACCCTTAGCTAAATTAGGGATGCCAGGAATCACAACCGTATCAATCCTAGTGGTTGGTCCTACGATTAGAATTCCCTATCAGTCAAATAAAAGTTTCGACAAATGAAGATAATTAGAATGTCGGAAATTAGATGCATACCTATAAAGGAACCATCCTCAAAGGATGGTCCTGCAGCCTTTCTGGTGGCCTGCTCCGCCAACATCTTAACTAACAATCTAGTGTCAGATCCCGAGAAACTCGGTGCTGAGACATACATGTGTTCGCTGAATCCCCCAACACCCATATCATGAAAAGTCTCGTCCTCGAACGGCCTCTCTAGCGCGACACTTGCATAAGAGTTTAAGTGCTGGATATATATAAAAAAAGGTGGGAAAGAGAAAGGAACTCAGATTTACCTGCGATAGTGGTAGAAGGCTCTTCTGCCCCAATATCCGTGCCCGTTTTCTTCAATTTGTCTAAAAGAGAACGAAGCACGGAAGTGATTAAAGGAGGAACAAATCCTGAATTGCCTAACTCCTTTAACTGCTGCTCAAATAGTGTATTATCGGTGTTAAATATACTTGAGCATAGGATCGCCGGCTCAACGCTATCAACCTGCTCAGCACCTCTGTTTGTTTCAATATCCATAGGCTCATCATGAATGGCATCGTACATTTACTGCACGAAGCTATCCAAATGGCTAGGGTCAGAGAATACAGAGTCTTACGGAAGTTCACCTCCGTCATGATTTCCTGAAACACGGAACATGATTAGATTCAAGGAATCCAAAAGAGAGTTATTTTAAAGCAGTAAAGATAGTAGAGCATTACCCTCTTCTCCTCCAGTAGTACCTCGTGACTCTGCTCCGCGGGCACGCTGACCAGTATGTGATTTATGAGCGATCTTCTTCCGCTTTGGAAGAAGAACCCCTACAGGACCATCAGGTCGCTTATACGTAGACTTAGTACACATCTCAACCTGTGCAGAAGCTTCGGCACCGGGCCATGATCTCTCATAACGAAAAACGAGCGGCTCATGCTCGTCAGCCATCCTACCTGGACTGACAAGAGTCATCTTATTAGGATGAGTAAATAAGACCTTTCGTTCCGGCTTCTGTAAAGCTAAGTGAGATTTAGAAAGAGTATAGCGTTGATGCCAACGAGAAAATGCTAAATCCATTAATTCTGAAAAGAAAGAGTCTGACAGACCTGTATTAGATTCTTCCCTGTCGGTATCCATGTCTATATATTCTTCCTTAGAAGTCTCATCCTCATCATCAATAAGAAGGAGTTCTTCATCATCCCCCATCTTGTCTCTAGTCGAACGGGTGGGTCTGGTAGGCTTCTTCCCCTGCTTCTTTGAAAGCTCAACCTTACGAGCAGCCTTGATAGTAGTTTGAACCAAGTGCTCAGCCTCTAACTCTGGGAGACTCCTCACATCTAGAAACTTGTTGGCAGAAAGAAGCCACTTGCAGCTGAGGAAAGTGAGCAACGGTTTGCGCTTGGATGAAGGAAGAGCGAAATAGGCTCCAGTGCAGCCCATCATAGTCCAAAGCCACGCTCGATCGCCGTCAATAAGGCCCCCCTCGATCCTCAAACCCCGGCTCGGGTTCCCAACATATAGTTGGTCATAACTGAACTGACAAATGAAACGACACAGAAGATAAGGCTCTATGTGGCAACAACCCTTCACCCGAAGGACAAGATATCCAACGCGTATGTTCACCAACCAACGGAAGCAACCAGCGTCAAGAGAAGTTTGACCGGCCTTAGGTTTCTCCTCATCAATCAACACGTCATCATAGTAGCCCGAGAAGTAAGGAAAACACTTGAAGAACTCCCAGCTCTTACGAACTTGAAGCTCTTGCTGTACATCAGTGAATGTCTTCCCAAACCACTTGCTCCTTTCCAATAGCTGCACAAAAGGAACGGAGACATCAATAGTACTAGGCACCGACATCAAATCAGGGCGATGAAGAACGAGCCACGCCATCAGGTATGTATACGGAAGCTCAACCTTTATAGAAAGAAGCTCCGTCGACGGTTCAGGACCCATATGTGTAAGACCATCAACCAAATACCTAAGCCCGCAATGAATGTCGACAACCATCGCCGGAAGCAGAGAATGCTCCTTCCCGTAAGCTAACTGGATGGCGGGGAAGAGTACCTCAATAGGCAAAGCATCAGAAAACTGATATAGAACGACGTACTTTTTCAACCAGAGGGCGAGATAGCCCGCTAGCAGAGTCCTGGGCTGAATAGACTTCTGAGCATGACAAAGGAATGTCCAAAACTTGGTCCCTACAGGAAAAGCTCCCTCAGTGCCAACGGTAGTAAAGGAACAAGCTTCGGCCCTCTCAATTAACTCATTAATGGCAGAAGGTGTCAAAGGGGCCAACTCACAAACAGCCTCGCCTGAACTACTCTCCAGATATTGGAATAGATAGTTAGCGAACTGCTTCAAACTGATCTGCTTCTTCCTCTTCGCTAGAGGACTCACTTGATTAGAGGTGTATAATAATGACACATGAGGTCCCAAAGCGTGTCGTACATGTCAGGAGAATCTTTCTTCAGCCACTCTAACTATAGGTTCGAGGGAAAGTATTCCTAATATGGACAGTCCCCCATCGGAAGACCAGAAACTTTGTGCATCTCATGAAGGGCTAACCCCAACTCCCCACTACAAGTCAAGAAAGTGTTACTATTAGGGATATATGTCTCTAATAACGTTAGGAAGTGGCGACTGCTGACCAGGAATCCGTACATGGTGGCTCGTATGGGCGCATACAACCCACTGCCTCTCAGATTACTCTCCCAACGTCCCAAGACGTAACTGGTCATACGAGTCCACCACCTTTTGGGTGGCGAATAGGCCCAACCAAAACATCGAAACTCTATCGGAGGTAACTTCCTCCCAAGCTTGGCCAAACGATTCCTCACAGTAGGAGCGGCTGCTGACACCTCGTCTGGTGGCGCAGTATCAAGACCCAGAATCCCTGGTCGAAGGCTGCGAATATTATTATGTCCATCAGAACCTAGGGTCTTATGGTGGGAAATAAATCCACAATGAACTCGGTCACGATCATCTGTAAGATTCCAGGACATCTGTCGCCGTACAGCCTGCGTCTCCAAATGAGCAAGAGAATGCTGGCGGGGAATAGAAGGGATGTATAGAAGGAGCCCTTCATCATTATTCAACCAGTGCTCGTCAGCAAGAGTCAGCTTAGTCGGATCCTTAACATGGTCTCTAAATAAATAACCAGCCTTCTCTATAGCTTGAGTGGAAATAGAGTCTGCAGTGAAGGGGGTATCGGTAATCAACTGCCACAGTGAACGGCGGCCCCCATCTCTTATCAAACGATAGGACTCCTCGGAACGGCTCTTATCAAACTGAGGACTTGGACCAATGGCCTGCCTATCAACAACAGAAGCAAAAATCTCTCCACTGCAACCGCTAGTAGCATGAGAGGGAAGGCTGTCCGCGGGAAATTCAACTGCGGCAAAACAAACATAGAATTAGAAAATTATTCATGAATTATACAATGATTGAATTCATCTCACAAGATAGCGAGATAGAGTCATTCATTGAGTAATTGGCGAGATGATTTCGAGTGTCCTACACCGGAAGAACGGTCTGCATCATCACATAAGCAACATGGTGATGTACCCCGACCCACACGGTGTAATACAACACGAAATCGCCTCAATATGCCGAAAGACGTGAATTGGCCAAGCAAAACACGTTATTTGAAACTTCGATTCCTGCGAAGGAAGACGTCGGTTCTTCCCGAATGACCCGCGAAGGAGCCAAACAAGGGCATGATAAAATAACAAATCATCCTGAAACCTTGATCCCCGCGAAAGAGGACGTTGGTTCTTCCCGAATGATCCGCGAAGGAGCCAAACAAGGGCATGATAGAACCACGAGTCATCCCGAAAGCTCAATCCCCGCGAAGGAGGACGTTGGTTCTTTCGAATGACCCGTGAAGGGGTCAAACGAGGATACAGAAAGCATAAATGCTCACCCCCGTAAGAGAATGCTACGGGAGCCTCCCTCTCGCTATGCGGAGAAGAGGAACGACTCCTATGGAATCGCGGTTGGCGCGGAGACATGGTTAACCTGCAACGAAAATCAACGGATCAGGTATAATCATAAATCCAAGTACCCGAAAATTAAAAGGAAAATTATGAACTTTAACTAAAGTCCTATAAACATAATAGGATATTATAGTTGAAGTCTAATTAATCCTATGAGTTTTATGCATGCAAACAATGGGCTCAAATTGCAGTTAAAACCCTCATGATCAACTTTTGAGTGAAATACCCAAAATACCCCTCATGTTTAAGGTTAAGTTTTAGCCACGAATTTGGCCATGATTGAGGAAAGAAAACCATCATCTTCAATATCTCATATTTTCAGCCACTTTGCAAATAAGCCCCTCAACCAATTTTGAACACTTTTTACACATAAACCCCTCAACAATTGGTGGTCTTTTTGCATGATACAACCACTAAAGTTGTGGCCAAATGGGTATACAATCCAAGTCCCAAAATTTTAGTCTATTTTTGAATAAGAGCCCCTCAAAATTTCAGCCCTATTTTACACAAAACCCCCCAAAATTTTGGCTTTGGCCTTTTTGCACATAAGCCCCTAAAATTCGGCCTCCTTCAAAACCCATCATCAAGACTCAATTTTTCTTCCACAAAACCCACCTCATGAGGGCAAGAGTCTATGACCTTTACATACAAATTCATAGTATACCCTAATTACAAGCATAAAGTTTCAATCTTTCTATAAAAAAAAGAGAGTTGAAGAGGAGCTTACCCAAATCAAAGCTTGAAAACCCAACTCCAAAAGATCAAGTCTTGAGCATGAAGATGGGATGAACCCTAGCTTTGAGAGGGGACAATTTTTGGTCAAATAATGAGGGCATAAAATCCGAAATTATGTTGGAGGGTTGAGGGGTTTTAAAGGCAAGTGTTTGGTCAAATAATGAGGGCATAAAATCCGAAATTATGTTGGAGGGTTGAGGGGTTTTAAAGGCAAGTGTTTTGATGGACTTAGAGTTCTTGAAGAAAAAGAAATGGAGTTTTTGGATGAGAGGAGGAAGAAGGAGTTTGGGAGGAAATAGAATCCTATTTGAAATTTTGGGAAAGAGGGGGAAAAGTACAACAAGAAGAGGAAACAAAAAAATGATGAAAGAGACATGGGTGTCTCAGCCCAATGACCGAGACACCCAAGGGTGTCTCGGCCAAAGCCAAGACACCCACGGGTGTCTTGGCCCAGGTCGGACCCCCAAATGCCTTTTATGACCCTCTTTCGTCTAAATCCCGTCAGTGATGGGTTATTCTGATGAAAATCAACACAAGTCAACGCCAGGCGAGCCGAAACCCTAGGTCAACGCCGGTCAACACGTAACCCTAGGTCAACGCCAGTCAACGCGATGCGATGAAAAAGTCAACATCGGGTGATCCGAAACCCTAGATTAACGTCGGTCAATACGTAACCCTAGGTCAATGCTAGTCAACGCGTTGCGATGAAAAAGTCAACGTCGGGCGATCCGATACCCTAGGTTAACGCCGGTCAACGCGTAACCCTAGGTCAATGCCAGTCAACGCGATGCGATGAAAAAGTCAACGTCAAGCGATCCGAAACCCTAGGTTAACGTCGATCAATGCGTAACCCTAGGTCAACGCCAGTCAACGCGTTGTGATGAAAAAGTCAACGTCGGGCAATCCGAAACCCTAGGTTAACGCTGATCAACGCGTAACCCTAGGTTAACGCAAGTCAACGCGTTGCGATAAAAAAGTCAACGTCGGGCAATCTGAAACCCTAGGTTAACACCGGTCAACGCGTAACCCTAGGTCAACACCAGTCAACGTGTTGTAATAAAAAGTCAACGCCAGACGATTCGAAACCCTAGGTCAGCGCCGATCAACGCGTAACCCTAGGTCGACGCGTTGCGATAAAAAGTCAACGTCGGGCGATCCGAAACCCTAGATCAACATCGGTCAATGCGTAACCTTAGGTCAACGCCAGTCAACGTGTTGCTATGAAAAAGTCAACGTCGGGCGATCCGAAACCCTAGGTCAACGACGGTCAACGCGTAACCCTAGGTCAACTCCAGTTAACGTGTTGCGATGAAAGTCAATACGAGTCAATATATCATGATGGAGATAGTCAGTTCAAAGTCAACTCGAAGATACGAGCCAAAATCAACTCATCGGTTTTGATTCAAAATTTCGACGACGGCCAGACGATAAACGCAGCGCCGGGAGAGCTTCAGCTATTCGTCAAAACATCGAATAGATTGAAAATCGAAGGAGTCAAGAATCAAAGCTAATAACAGGTCCTTTTACACCGATTGAAGGTTGGACCGATCATATCCAAAGTATTTTAGGCTCAAGACTTTGGAGGAGGTATGTGTAGGCGTCAAAAATTACCTATAGGTCCCCGCACACGGCTCAAGACAGAGAGAAGATAATGAACATTGCTATTAGAGTTACAAAAGCTCATTTGATGATGACAAACACATAAAGTGAGTCGACGGACCATACGAAGTAACAGAACTTCGGAATAACGGAAACAAGAGTTGATCGGTAGCCCCGTGTCTCTTACGAAAGGCAGAGCACCCCTCATGTCCCATTTACTCCACATATGATTCAATCATGGGAGCCTGAAGTTCTCCTCGTCGGCTTTCCAATGCATCTTGAATCGCATAATTCCGAGTCCGGACGACGAATTTACGGTAGAAACAAACTCGACGCGCCAAAACCAAAAAAGCCAAACCGAGACACCCCGGGGTGTTTTGGCTTCACCAAAACCAAAAAGCCCAAACCGAGACACCCCGGTGAGTGTCTCCTTGGCCGAGACACTCACAAGTGTCTCGGCCATGCCTAGACACCCACGGGTGTCCGCAAACTCAAAAAGCTGTTTTTGGTAGTTTAGAGCTATTTTTCGATCGTTAACCGTCTAGATTACTGATCTGATAATGTGGTTAAATGGTTTCAACTAAAGATAAGAGGGAATCAACCATTCCTATCTAAGGACAGGGTTCCTAAAGCCTATAAATATAGCCCCAGGGCCTTTATTTTTTCAGATCTGAAATTCTCGAGCGTTGGCGAAGCCCTGCCGGACTGAAGACTGAAGGTGCACAAATTTCAAAATAGAGGAGGAGATTGATCGAGTTCTTTAGCATAGGAAAGAAGAGTTCATTAGATTTGTAGTTCCCGTGTTCGTTCCTTAAGATTACCCCGTTGTGGTGATTTTAAGAAGAGCAATTATCTCGCTGTTGCCGAGATAAGTGCTTCGGCTTATTGATTTCTTTGCGAATCGACAAAGCTTTGGATCTGATCTGATCATCTGGTGGTCCACAGATATTGACGTCCCCGTCATCGGCCAAGAACCCACGCAAGCAAGAGACGATAAACGAATCTTGTGTTTATTTTTAAGAGAGTTGTAATTTTTTACTTTTGTTATTTGAATTCGTTGAAAACGACTAAAGCTATAATGAAATCAATAATGAAGGCAACTTTTGAAGAAAACACATCTGTGTGCAGGCTGGACTCAGACGACCTAGAGATACTGGGTCACTCGAGGGTGTCGGTGTAAACAGGCCTCGAGCTGATCCTGGAGCTTATTAACCCTAGCTTAGAGAGGGCTTCCGCCCTAGCATTGAGAGCATAGGGGACTTAGGATATCTTGAACTCTAGGAAGCTGGTTAGAAGCTCCTTAACAGCTTTAAGATACAAGGTGATCCTCGAATCTTTAGCTGCATATCGTCCATTGACTTGATGGATGACCAACTACGAGTCAGTTAGAATGTAAAGGTGTTCTGCCTTCAACGCCTGTGCTACTTGAAGGCCAGGAAGGAGTTCTTCATACTTAGCTTCATTGTTTGAGGCTGAGAAGCCAAAGGAGATGGAGTGCTCGTGTGTCGACCCATCTAGGCTTTGCAGGATGACTCTTGCTCCGCTGCCGACTTCTCCAGAGGACCCGTCCACATTCAATAACTACCATGAGGTATACTTTGGGGAATCATGCTCTATGGTGTGACAGATCTATAGAGCAGTTGCTTGGACTACAGGAGGTACTTGCTGTGCTAGCTGAATTGTTGGTAGGGGCACAGCTAATTCTTCGCTTGGCGAAGTTGATTCAATCAAGAAGTCAGCGAAGGCTTGAGCTTTTGATTATCATCCTGGACTCGAACTGGATATCATGTTCACTGAGTTCAACTGCCCAGGTGACCATCCTCCTAGATGTTGTGGGGTTGCCCAGTACTTTCTTCAAAGATAGACTCGTCCGCACTATGATGGCATGGGCCTGGAAGTAGGGATGGAGTTTCCTTGCAGTGATGATGAGGGCAAAGGCAGCCTTCTCTATAAGAGGGTAGTTGACTTTGCCCGCTTTGAGAATCCGACTCACATAGTAGACGGGCTTCTGAATATTCTCCTCTTCCCAAACAAGGATAGAGCTAACTACTTTAGAGGAGATGACCATGTATAAATACGATGACTATCCTCCTATAGGTTGGCTTAGTAGTAGCTTAGTACTCAATAAGCCTTGAGATCCTGGAATGTTGCACTACATTCAGCCGTCCACATCATGCTCTCCTTTAAGTTCTTGCTTCCCCTAAGCATGTTGAAGAATGGGAGGCTCCTCTTAGCAGATTTGGAGAGGAATTGACCCAGAGCCGCTATCTTTCCATTTAGCTGGATATCCTTCAAGGTACGTGGATTAGGTAGTCATTCTATGGCGGCTATCTTCTCGAGGTTGATCTTGAAGGAAATTCATGCAAAATACATGCAAAATACGCAAGGGAAGACTATATGTATAATTATGCTAAGCATGTAGAGAGCATGAAATACATAATAGGACCATCCTAATTAAATCTAACATAATCCCTACATTAAAGAGAGCATTCAAGAGTTAGAAAGTCATACTTTCGAAGTGTGATTCGATGGAAGATCGAATAACCCCTAGCTCTTGCTCCTTGTAGTAGAAAATCTCCTCGTAGTGGATATCCAAGTCTTCAAGTGGGCTTGATAAAATGGGAGTCTTCTTGAGACACAAGGCAAGATATCCACCCCGGGGTTCTTAAAATCCTACTACTTCCTCTTGCTCAAAGATTGCTAAAGTTTAGTAAGAGGAGAGCTCTCTTTTATTCTCTTATGGAAAAAACCACTTAGCCAATTTTTCATTAACCTTTCCATAAGAAAGAGAGCTCATATTTATAAAATGTGTTCATGACTTGAATGACTCATCCTATGATTCATGCAATGAATCATCAAATATCAATGATTAATCTAGTGAGTCATGCAATGAATCATCTTATGAATCATTACATTTTAAAACCATGTGCTAATAAACCATGTGCTCAAACCATACCACTAAATGACTCATCTCATGACTCATTATACATGGTATGTGTATTTCATAAATGAGAATACCAAATCAATATTGTATTTCATAAATACGATATTTTGTAATTTTCCAATCATTGATTAATAAGTCATCATATGACCAAAAAGTCAATGAGTTGACCAAAAGTCAACTGTTGACCAAAAAGTCAACTAGTTGACTAAAAGTTAACTTTATAGGAAAAATACTAGAATTCATTTCCTAAGCACATAGCATTCCGATTTTATCGATATACATAACCGTTTATGTGTATCCGGTAAAATCATATATGCGTATCAATCATACGCATCACTCTATAAATTGTGTTTCATAGGATTCAAGTACACGCTTGGTGTGACTTTAAGGCCCAACTTAAGAACTCGGCAGTGATCATATCCACAAGTACAACAGAGGTGCTAGCTACACATGAAGACTACCCGGGTATAAGTTGTGATAAATGTCTGCAAGATGCTTACACAATTTTATCAGGACCACTCAGTGATAATGTCGTACAGTCCGGTCTCTTCGTCAAACCATGTCAAACTATTAAGCCTAGGGTATGGAAAACTGTCAAACCCTAATTGCTCAATTAGTGTTTGTAGATATTAAACTTATAACCTATAAGATCAAACTGACACTCAGTTTATCTTATTCACCTTGGCCAAGGATTTCCAGGCTATAGTTATATCAAACAATCTTATGACATCAACCCCCTATACTGGGAGAGACGAATCCCATCTTGGCATCTCAATATCTACTTATGCCTCGGGATGTACCCAACAAGAACCGTTATGCACAATTCAATAAGAACTGTGGTTAGGTAAAAGTCTAAATACATCTTTACTGACATATAAGATATTGCACTCATGCCTCAGGTCAAGAGACTACTATGTACTATATCACTTGAGAACTTCTATTTGACAGTTAAGTATAATTACCAACTAGATGTTCTCAGTGAGTCGTTCAGTCAACTCATTCACTAATGAGTCACCTGTATACTATATCTTGATGTCTCACATCAATGATCTAAGAGATGGATCATCGTCCTTCCAAAGAAGAAATAAAGTATACACTAGTCTTACCAAAGTGATGATGTCCCATTTCAACACTTCATCGACTAGGAACATTTTAGAATATACGTTAGCGACAAATCAGATCTCTTCATTACGATCATATCAGAAATGTCTGATAGTCTAGTATCATTCTAAGGACTTTATCTGCATTAAAATACCAGATAAATCTGACCAAAATAGCATACTATTATTTTAAACAAGGATGTTATATTCATATAGGTCCTGTTACACTATACAATTATTGCCTGCAGGGCACCTATATCCAGCAGATCTCTATGCCTCTATGAGTGATCATGAACCCTAGGAACTTTTTCGATTGATCCCAAAGGCACACTTAGCGGGATTGAGCTTCATTCGGTAATGCCAGAGAGTAGAGAATGTCTCATCCAGGTTTGATATGTGGGCTGATGTTTACTTCGACTTTACCAGCAAGTCGTCCATGTAAGCTTCCAGATTGCAGTCGATCTGGTGCTTGAAGACCTTGTTAACAAGTCTCTTATATGTAGCTCTAGAATTCTTCAAACCAAAGGGCATCATCTTGTAGCAATAAGTGCCTAAATCAGTAATGAGGAGGTCTTCTCCTGATCATGCTCTGACATGAAGATCTGGTTGTAGCCGGAGAAGACATCTATGAAGCTGAGCAGTTCATGCCCTACACTCTTGTTGACTAGCTGATCGATTCGAGGCAGAGGATAGCTATCCTTGAGACAAGGTTTGTTGAGGTCGGTGAATTCCACACACATCCTCCATTTCTTTAGTGCTTTCTTCACCAACACTACATTAGCTAGTCATTCTGGGTACTAGACTTCCCGGATGAAACCAGCTCTAAGAAGTCGCTTGACTTCGTCGGCCGCTACTTTCTAGCATTCAGGGCCGATGTGTCTCTTCTTCTGTCGAACAGGCTTGGTATACCTATCGATAGCCAGCTCATGGTTGATCACTTCAAGGGGAACCCCCGGCATGTCTTCGGGTTCCAAGATGAATACATCAGCATTTGCCAGTAGGAACTCGGTCAAAGATCCTCTCAAGGGTTGATAATGACATTTTATTACACTTTTATACCCTCATTATCTATTTTATATGAATAAATACATCACTAATAATTGTTTTAATCTTTTAATTGCAGGTTAATAAAGAATAAATCTCAAACTCAGAAATCATATATGCGTATCAATCATACGCATCACTCTATAAATTGTGTTTCATAGGATTCAAGTACGCGCTTGGTGTGACTCTAGGGCCCAACTTAAAAAACTCGGTAGTGGATCATATCCATAAGTACAACAGAGGTGCTAGCTACACATGAAGACTACCCGGGTATAAGTTGTGATAAATGTCTGCAAGATGCTAACACAATTATATCAGGACCACTCAGTGATAATGCCGTACAGTCCGGTCTCTTCGTCAAACCATGTCAAACTATTGAGCCTAGGGTATGGCAAACTGTCAAACCCTAATAGCTCAATTAGTGTTTGTAGATATTAAACTTATAACCTATAAGATCAAACTGACACTCAGTTTATCTTATTTACCTCGGCCAAGGATTTCCAGGCTATAGTTATATCAAACAATCTTATGACATCAACCCCTATACTGGGAGAGACGAATCCCTTCTTGGCATCTCAATATCTACTTATGTCTCGGGATGTACCCAACAAGAACCGTTATGCATAATTCAATAAGAACTGTGGTTAGGTAAAAGTCTAAATACATCTTTACTGACATATAAGATATTGCACTCATGCCTCAGGTCAAGAGACTACTATGTACTATATCACTTGAGAACTTCTATTTGACAGTTAAGTATAATTACCAACTAGATGTTCTCAGTGAGTCGTTCAGTCAACTCATTCACTAATGAGTCACCTGTATACTATATCTTGATGTCTCACATCAATGATCTAAGAGATGGATCATCGTCCTTCCAAAGAAGAAATAAAGTATACACTAGTCTTACCAAAGTGATGATGTCCCATTTCAACACTTCATCGACTAGGAACATTTTAGAATATACGTTAGCGACAAATCAGATCTCTTCATTACGATCATATCAGAAATGTCTGATAGTCTAGTATCATTCTAAGGACTTTATCTGCATTAAAATACCAGATAAATCTGACCAAAATAGCATACTATTATTTTAAACAAGGATGTTATATTCATATAGGTCCTGTTACACTATACAATTATTGCCTGCAGGGCACCTATATCCAGCAGATCTCTATGCCTCTATGAGTGATCATGAACCCTAGGAACTTTTTCGATTGATCCCAAAGGCACACTTAGCGGGATTGAGCTTCATTCGGTAATGCCAGAGAGTAGAGAATGTCTCATCCAGGTTTGATATGTGGGCTGATGTTTACTTCGACTTTACCAGCAAGTCGTCCATGTAAGCTTCCAGATTGCAGTCGATCTGGTGCTTGAAGACCTTGTTAACAAGTCTCTTATATGTAGCTCTAGAATTCTTCAAACCAAAGGGCATCATCTTGTAGCAATAAGTGCCTAAATCAGTAATGAGGAGGTCTTCTCCTGATCATGCTCTGACATGAAGATCTGGTTGTAGCCGGAGAAGACATCTATGAAGCTGAGCAGTTCATGCCCTACACTCTTGTTGACTAGCTGATCGATTCGAGGCAGAGGATAGCTATCCTTGAGACAAGGTTTGTTGAGGTCGGTGAATTCCACACACATCCTCCATTTCTTTAGTGCTTTCTTCACCAACACTACATTAGCTAGTCATTCTGGGTACTAGACTTCCCGGATGAAACCAGCTCTAAGAAGTCGCTTGACTTCGTCGGCCGCTACTTTCTAGCATTCAGGGCCGATGTGTCTCTTCTTCTGTCGAACAGGCTTGGTATACCTATCGATAGCCAGCTCATGGTTGATCACTTCAAGGGGAACCCCCGGCATGTCTTCGGGTTCCAAGATGAATACATCAGCATTTGCCAGTAGGAACTCGGTCAAAGATCCTCTCAAGGGTTGATAATGACATTTTATTACACTTTTATACCCTCATTATCTATTTTATATGAATAAATACATCACTAATAATTGTTTTAATCTTTTAATTGCAGGTTAATAAAGAATAAATCTCAAACTCCCATCTCTCAACAAAAACCCATTGTTTAAATGAAGAAATGAAGCAAAGAAGCCCATTGGAAAATTAATTTCCAAATTATCCAAAAGCCCAAGCTTAGAAGAAGGATTGAAGCCCAAGAAATGCCAAAGCCAAAACCAAAATAAATGCATGAAGAAATCAAGAAGCAAAAGCCCAAGATGCCAAAAGCCCAACACAAGAGGATCTGCGGACAGCACAATGGAGAAGGGCTGACATTGATGCCAGCATCGATGGGGGCATCGATGCCAGCATCGATGGGGGCATCGATGCCAGCATCGGCCCCTATCGATGCTGGCATCGATACCCTGCGCAGTTTGTTACGAATCTATGGCTGATTTTTGTTGTTTTTGGATAAGATTTCAATCCAATGGCTCTCATTCACTGATGTTTACTATAAATAGGGGTAGAGAGTGAGGGGTTAGACGTGTGAAAAATTTTGTAACTCTATTTGGAGAGGAGGGCTACTCTTAATTGAGAATGCCTTCCAAAAATTGTAACTTTTGTTGCAATTAATAATAATAATTTTTCTCCTCTTTAAATTTTCTTTTCTCCTCTTTGTTGAATGATGAGGATGGAGATGAAGAGCAATTTGAAGGTTTGCATTTTTTTTATTTTTCTCTTTTATTTCTTCTTTGTAGTTAGATTTATTTCTTGTTCATAGTTTAGATTTTTCTTTTCTTTTTATTTTTGTAATTAGTTCTTTTTCTTATTGTTTTTATTTCTTGAGATGTGAAATTAATTCTTGTAGGAATATTAGAATTGCATAAAACTAGTCTAATTTTCTTTATATTGTATGAATTATTCTCTTTCACTTAAAATGCTCATGTTTAGGATAATCAACTAGAGAACTAATCGGTAGAAGAAGAATTTGATAATCTATACTTATCTTAAATGGTTTGATAGGTTATGCTTATGAATTCTAGGATTATTATCTTCTTGTTGTTCTTATCATGAATAGTAATTTTGACTTAGATGATAATTTGATAGGTTATACTTTCCTTAAATGGTTTGATAGTCTATGCTTAATAAATCTAAGTTGAATTATGATAAAAAGAGAATAGTTTGTATTTTGTAATTAAAATTAGCTAGTGGATTATATTCTAGATTTCTTACCTCTTTTGAATCCTCCATCTTGACTTTCTTAAACTTTTATTTATTCTTGATTTTATTTCTTGATTTTATTCTTTCTTCTTTCTTGCCTTGTGATTTCATTTATTCTTTGATTCTTATTTCTTTTCTCTAAAATTTAATTTATTGTTACTTGCACATAAATCAAAACAACCACTCATCATATCTCTCTCCACAATCACACTTACTCTTTAATCCTATTTTGTCACGCACAAAACATAAGAACCAATTCTAATAATCTCTTAAAATCACATTCCTCGTGGGATCGATAACTTTTTATACTATAACTTGATCAATTGTGCACTTACAATTTTGGGACATAATTATGCCGCATCAAGTTTTTGGCGCCGTTGCTGGGGAAGATGATAAAATAAGATTTTATTATTTTGGTTCTTTAACTTGTGTGTTTTCTTGTGAAGGAACCGCTTGGAGCTTGAAAGTCTTGGATTGAAGATCAAGAACTTAGAGAATTGCTTCGGGTAAGTCCTCTTTCTAGTTTTCAATTCCACCCTCTTTAGTTAGCTTCACAATTAGCGACAATTACGATTTAAAAAAAATTATTTTTGTTGACCATAATAAAATTCATCTTTCACTTGGACATTAACTAACAAGATAATAAATTCAAACAAGATCTCTCTTCTCACATTTGATTGTTGTTGACCATAATTAAAAAATATAAAGATTTTCTTTTTATCATCCTTTTTAGTCACTTTTAATTTCTAGGGTTGCATTTCATATAGTGTAGGAATTCACCAAAGTGATTGTAGCACTTGATTTAGCACACACTTAAAACATTCTTAAGGGCAAAATCCATAATCAAGATAAGGTAAGGGATTTCATCACCCTTTCCTTAGCCCACAAATCACTAATTCCTCACTTCACAAACCCAAGCCTTCTAAAACTCATTAGACGTTGGCCCCTAAGGATTCGAGCTCAATAAGGAATAAGAAATCCTTAAGTGAACCGGTTTAAGTTTTCTCAGAATAGTTGGTGTCTAAGGCAAGGTTTAGGGGTTGCGTAAAGCGCTCCGCAAGGAAAGAGGTACTTAATTGATCTTTGATCACCCTCTAGTACTATCCTTACCTGGCTAACTACCTGGGTAAAACTTTGATCTTTTCACTGTAGGGAAGTAAATGGAGCAAATTTCGAGCTTAGACCGTATTATATAAACATGCTTCCCAAATTCCTAGGTAATGAAACAGAAGATGCATATATTTTTATCTCGGAATTTGAGGAAGTGTGTATTATGATTAAAATGAGAGAATTAACCGAAGATTCAATTAAGCTCAGATCTATTCCATTTGCTCTTAAGGACAAGGCTAAAAAATAGTTGTACAGCTTACCGACAAATTCCATCTCAACTTGGGAGGAATTTGTCACCGTTTTTCTTAAGAAATTTTTCCCTATTCACAAAACGGTAAAGCTTAGGAACAGCATTCAAAACTTTAAAATTGTCCCGGGAGAGCCATTCTGGAAATATTTCGACCGATTCAAAGATCTTTTAATCCAATGTCCTCATCATGGTCTAGAAAAATAGCAATTGTGCCAAGTCATATATGAAGGATTGGACTATTCTTCAAAAACATCTTTAGAATCGATGTGTCAGGGAGATTTTATGAGTAAAAACACAGATGAAGCTTGGAAATTTCTAGAGAGTCTATCTGAAAAAACATTGTAGTGGGAAAACTGTGATGACAGGGTTTCATCAGTTCCGCAATCTAAGTCTAGTGGTCTTTCTCTAGAATCAAACATTGCTTCTGAAGCAAAGATGGCGACGATTCTGCGGAGGTTAGAAGCCTTAGAAGTTAAGGAACGAGTTCCATCTCAAATCAATCATGTTTCTGCCCCGGGATGTCATAACTGTCAGTCTTCTACCTATGTTTCAGAGGAATCCCCTCTCCTAGGAAACAATCATGCTTTAGAACAGATGAACGCTGTATTCCAGCGCCCTATAAATGATCCATTTTCTCCAACCTACAATCCAGGTTGGAGAAATCATCCCAACTTTGCTTGGAACCAAGAAAATTCTCATGGAAACCAAAACTTCATTCCCGCATCGAACCAAGAATTCCCTAGGAGAAACACTGTCCCGTTCAACTCACCAAACAATTTCCAACAAGCTAACCCAGTTTTTCCAACCCAACATCATCATCCTCACTAGCCTACAAATCCTTTAAATTCTAATCATGACAAACGTTTAAGTGTCTTAGAAAAGGGTTTAGAAGCTATGATCAAAGCTTCTACACAAACTACCAACATGTTGACCCAATCATCCACCACTCTAAATTCATTCATGCAAACCACCGGCCAAGTGCTCAACTCGAACACACAAGCCATAGCCCGGTTAGAAACCCAACTTGGGCAACTAGCCGCTGCCGTGATCAACCTGTTGCAAACCCTAAAGACAATGGATCCAGTTCATCCCATCCAGCTCATGTGAATGCAGTTCATACACTGCGATCAGGGAAACAACTAGACAATCAAGTTAGAATGGCACCAGATCAAACCTCTTCTCCCATCCAACACACTCCTTCCGATGAAGCAATTCCTTCCGATGACCAAAATGCTGAACTTGAGATTGAGCCTGATCTAGATAGGTATAGGCCCATTGCCCCCTTTCCAGATAGACTTAAACCTAGGAAAAACTCCCCGCAGGTTGAGAAAATCCTAGAAACGTTCAAACAGGTCATCCCTTCTTATGCAAAGTTCTTGAAGGACTTATGCACTAAGAAAAGAACCACCAATGTCCCCAAGAAAGTCTTCTTAGCTGCCAACCTCAGTGAAATTTTTTCAAAACCCATGCCATTAAAATACAAGGACCCTGGTTGTCCCATAATTCCATACGTCATAGGTAACACTCACATTGATCAGGCACTTCTAGACTTGGGAGCCAGCGTCAACCTCCTTCCTTATTCAGTCTATCAATAGTTAGGTGTAGGAGAACTTAAACCGACAAGATACACTCTACAGTTAGCTGATAGATCTGTAAAAATTCCTAAAGGAGAGGTAGAGGATGTTCTGATCAAAGTTGGAGAGTTTATTTTCCCTGTTGATTTTATTGTCTTGAAACGCAGCCCGTTTCCAATCTCAAAAGTTAAATCCTCATCATTCTAGGAAGACCGTTCTTAGCCACCTCAAATGCTTTGATAAATTGTAGAACCGGTCAGATGAAACTATCTTTTGGGAATATGACTGTTGACCTTAATATATCTGATGAACCCATGGAAGTGAATTTCATTCAAGGAATATCCAGTGAACAACAAGAGGGAGAGTGTGAGTCTGATACAAATGCATCTGATTTAATGATTGAGGAACTTTCTGATGACGAACTAGAGATAGAACCGCTGGATAATCATGTTTTTGCTGTTGGCTGGCAACGAGAACTTTTAGAGATAGAACCCCGAGTCCAGCTTCGCCCATCTATGGAGGAACCCCCCTAAGTTAGAGCTCAAACCTCTACCTGAAAATCTAGAGTATGCCTACTTAGGGGAGAACGAGTCTTTACCAGTTATCATTTCTCCGATTTGACTACCGGTCAAAAGGAAGCTCTTTTAGATGTTTTAAGAGAGAATAGGGAAGCCATTGGATGGACCATGGATGATATCAAAGGGATTAGTCCAACCATTGTTCAACACCGAATCCATTTGATAGATGATGCCAAACCTACTAGAGATCCTCAACCTAGGTTAAACCCAGTGATGAAAGAAGCCGTTAGGAAAGACATTCTGAAATGTCTCGATCATGGGATCATTTATCCCATTTCTGATAGTTCGTGGGTGAGTCTAGTCCAAGTTGTTCCAAAGAAATCTGGGATCACCGTGATCCAAAATGAGGCTAATGAGCTGATTCCCACTCGAATCCAAACTGGATGGCGAGTCTGTATTGACTACCAAAAACTCAACTTAGCCACTCGGAAAGATCACTTCTCTCTTCCTTTCATTAACCAAATGTTAGAGCGTTTAGCAGGACATGAGTTCTATTGTTTCCTGGATGGATATTCATGTTACAATCAAATCCCTATCGCTCCAGAAGATCAGGAGAAAACCACCTTCACTTGCCCATATGGAACATTCGCATACCGACGCATGCCTTTTGGCCTGTGTAACGCACCGGCCACATTTCAACGTTGCATGATCAGTATTTTTTCCGACATGGTAGAGCGATTTCTCAAAATTTTCATGGACGACTTTTCCATCTTTGGTGACACATTTTCCCAATGTTTGCATCATCTTAAACTGGTTCTAGAACGGTGTAGGGAGCAAAATCTGACTCTCAATTGGGAGAAATGTCATTTCATGGTCAAACAAGGCATTGTCTTAGGACATGTAGTTTCTAATAGGGGAATTGAAGTAGACAAAGCTAAGGTAGATCTCATTTCCAATCTCCCTCCTCCCAAAACTGTCAAAGATGTCAGATCATTTCTTGGTCATGCTGGTTTTTACCGACGTTTCATCAAGGATTTCAGCAAAATTGCTAGACCCTTGACCAATCTCTTAGCCAAGGATACATCATTTGTCTTCTCTCCCGACTGCCTCAAAGCCTTTGAATATCTGAAAAAGGAGCTAACCACAGCTCCTATCATTCATGCACCGGACTGGACCTTACCATTCGAACTGATGTGTGATGCATCTGATTCTGCGATTGGAGCTGTTTTAGGACAACGGTTTGATGGAAAACTGCATGTGATCTACTACGCTAGTAGGACTCTGAATGATGCCCAACAAAATTACTCTGTCACAGAAAAAGAGTTTTTAGCTGTAGTCTTTGCCTTAGAAAAATTCAGGTCCTACCTCATCGGTTCCTTAACCAAAGTTTTCACAGATCATGCCGCACTAAAGTATCTTTTGACCAAAAATGATGCTAAAGCACGGCTCATTAGATGGATTCTCCTTCTTCAAGAGTTTGACATCCAAATTCTTGACAGAAGGGGAACAGAGAACCCCGTAGCAGATCACCTTTCTCGACTACCGAACGCACCAACATTAACTGTTCCGATCAATGAGCATTTCCCTGATGAACAACTCCTACAAATCCAATCTGTCCCATGGTTTGCTGACATTGTGAATTACATAGTCATGTACCAGATCCCTTCTCATTGGTCCAAATAGGATAGATCACGTTTTCTCTCCCAAGTAAAATACTTTTACTGGGATGATCCATATCTGTTCAAATACTGTCCTGATCAGATCTTTAGGAGGTGTATTCCCACTGAAGAAACTAGGAGTGTTCTATCATTTTGTCATGAGCAAGCATGTGGGAGCCACTTTGGCCTGAGAAAAACAGCTAAAAAAGTTCTCCAATCTGGGTTGTATTGGCCCACTCTCTTCAAGGATTCATTCGAGTTTTGCAAAACCTGTAACCGCTGTCAGCTTTTAGGGAAGATCACTAGAAGAAATATGATGTCCTTACAACCCATCTTATCAGTTGGGTATCGATTTCATGGGACCATTTCTAAATTCCTTTGGAAATGTTTACATTCTAGCAGCCGTTGAATACATGTCAAAATGGGTTGAGGCGGTAGCTTGCAAAACTAATGACAACAAGGTCATTGTCAAGTTTTTGAAAGAGAATATTTTTGCTCGGTTTGGAGTACCCCGAGCAATCATCAGTGACAATGGTACACATTTCTGTAACCGTTCTTTTGAATCTTTGATGAGGAAATATTCAATCACACACAAATTGTCAACTCCTTATCACCCCCAAACCAGTGGACAAGTAGAGGTCACAAACAGGCAGATCAAATAAATCTTAGAAAAACAGTAAATCATAACAGAAAAGATTAGTCTGTAAAATTATGTGATGCTTTGTGGGCATATAGAACAGCTTTCAAGGCCAATTTAGGGGTGTCACCATACAGACTAGTATTCGGGAAAGCTTGCCACCTACCAGTGGAGTTGGAACATCGAGCAATGTGGGCGATAAAATAGTTGAATTTTGATTCAGACTCGGCAGGTAAGAACAGATTGCTCCAAATAAATGAGTTGGAAGAAATTCGAAATGATGCATACAAAACTCAAAAATTTACAAAGAGAAAACAAAAATTTTTCATGATAAATCAATTTTACGAAAAAATTTCTCTCCAGGACAGAAAGTTATATTGTACAATTCAAAATTGTATCTTTTCCTGGAAAATTACGATCAAGATAGACAAGTCCATTTCTTGTCAAACAAGTTTTTCCACATGGGGCTGTCGAGATAGAAAATCCTAAAAATGGTAACATTTTTAAAATAAATTCCTCATTTTTTTTAACAAAAACAAAAAAAAACAATATACAATAGGCTGGCCCAAAAATCAGGCCCAAAAGAAAAAGAAAAAAAAAGAAAACCATGTTTGGGCCGGCTGGCCCAAACACCATGGATATGGGCATCGATGCCGGCATTGATGCCAAATATCTGCAGCCTTAAAACTGCAGCCCAACCTATTTTCTCTCTTCTCCTCTTCCTTTCATCTCCCAAACCCGATTTTTCCCCTCTCTCAAACCCTAATCTCCCCACACAAGATCAAGATAATTTTGGTGGGAGTTTTCTTCAATTTCTAGGTCTTCTTCCTCATCTCCCCAATGTATGATTTCTAAACTTGATCTTGTAATTTCAATTTTTGAATTCATGGATGATGTGGTGATTAAATCATGAATAATTTTGGATTATTATCATAGTTTGGATGATGTGGTGATTAAAAGTGATCAATTCAACATATTGAGGGTTTAATTTGGGGATTTGCCAAAAATTTGGGGATTTTGTCCAAAAATCCGAAAATTGGGGGGGTTTATACAAAATCCGAAAATTTCTTGGGGGTTTGAACTTAGAACTCAATTGAGGATATCTTGTACAAAAATCTGAAAAAAAAAAGAAATTTTTTTTTTATGCAAACCCGAAAATTGTTGGGGGTTTTTATGCAAAAACACATAATCTTCAGACATTCAATTGGGTATTTATTTCAAATAGAGAATAAAATCTGGAAAAAAAAATTGGGTGTTTTATGCAAATCTGAGAAAATTGGGGGGGGTTGCAAAAATAAACTTGAATTTGTGGTGTTATGTGCAAACAATTCAAAAAAAATAAAAATTTCCAATCAATTTTAACATTTGTAAGGTTTAGCTTATAATTGTAATATCAACATGTATGTTTCACCGATCAAGTTATCAAAATTTTAATATTTTTGTCTAAAAGAACAATTTTGAGGAAATTGATTGTCAAAACAAAATTCTGATAACTTGAAATTAACTCATGTTGAACAATTGGTAGCTAAATCCTTTTCAAAAAAAAAATAAAAAATAAAAATAAAATCAAAAAATAATAATAAAAATAATAATAAGTAAATAATAATTTTGGAATTTTGTTATTAAAAAGTTTTTTTTCTTCTTTTCTTTCTTTTTCTGTAGATGCCCCAATAAAAAAAATCTCGAGCAAGTTCATCATCTTCTGATCCATCTGATACCGACATAGATAGGCCCACTATTTTAGCCAGAATTGTGGGTCTTAACATTCATTTTGAGAGGGGATTTCGGATGAGTGCATTACATACATATCATTCCACAGTGACCATGTTAACTGCAGTAGGTCTTGTTAGACCCTAGAAGGGGGTGATTAGGGTCTTATGCTAATCTAATCTGATTTTATGTCAATTAAAATTAATTAACAAGTTATCCTAGCAAGTATGAAATATAACAACTATATAAGCTAGGATAAGTAATATGAACAATGAGATATATCCTATATGATGAATATATATATGCAAGGATATATAAACTAACACAAAATGATATATCCTATCAAAGAGATATACAATATGATATATGTATATGCAAGGATATAAAACTAACACAAGGGGTAAACTATATGAACTAGATAGTGGATCATATAAATAATGAGCTAATGACAATGGCGACAAGAAATATAAACACAAGTATAAATAAAAGCTAAAGCACACTCAAATACAAGATATGATCACGGAGTTCGGACCTTCCGTCCTACGTCTCCGCTCCCCACTCCCGGGGAGAAATCCACTATCACAACCGGGTTTTCTACGTTCACCCGAATAACGTTTACACCTCACACTCGGTTTTCTAGCTAACCGAAAACTTTACAATCGACACTCTTGCAATCACACTCTACACCCTCACAAGTGTTGGACCTAGCCGTGTCTCCCTCAAGTGCTCGGTTACAACCTCTCCCTAGGCTCATCAACCGACGCCACTCCTCTTGGGACGATCCCCGACTCTCACCACACACTCCTCACTTGGTGTACAAGTGTATTATAAAGTGAATCTCACAATAAGGCTCAATACAAAAATTGATTGTTCTCAACTATGGATGAGAACACAATGAAAGCACAACTCAATGTTACAATCTCTCACAATCCTAATATACTATGTATGTAAATACAATAAGCTCATGTGGGTGTGTGTAACAATGAGATAAAAATGAAAACTTAACTCAATAAGAACTAGCAATAAAATTGATATGAAATACAATAGTAGAAATACTAGGAAATAGAGTTAAGGAAACTTCTCTAAAAACACAAAGAGAGGATGAAAAATGTTGAAGATGAACTCTTCAATAACTGATGTAAACTCCTCTTTGTAACAGCAAACCCAAACCAAACTTAAATCAAACTAAACAAGCTTAAACCCTTGTTTAAAAACTTCTTTAAAAACTTCTTTAAAAACTTCTTAGCTTATTTTTAGAAAGGGGTTTGAGGGTTTATATAGGAGAGAAAAACCAACAGCAAACCCCAGATAAAAACCCAGAAAATATTTGTTGGGCAAAGCACCAAAAACTAGCCGTTGAACATACGGCGGTCGACCGAAAATTCTCGCGGTCGACCGCGATCCAGATCCCAAACAAAGAAATCGCGCAGAGACTTCTTCGGTCGACCGGTGCGGTCGATCGATGGAAATTTCGAGCTCACGGTCGACCGCACCGGTCGACCGACAAACTCTCTGCTGCCCACTGAACAAATGAACATATGAGCGGTCGACCGATGCGGTCGACCAAAATCTGATACACAGTAAAATAGGTTTTAAAATCTGATTGTTAAAAATAACAAATGAAGTCCAAAAATAATGAAACTTTGGGAAATGTATATAAACATGTAAATGAACATGTTACAAAAAGAATTTTCCAAATTGCATTTCCCATTTGTGAAAAATCATCATTTTGCAAAATAGTTCAAAACACGAAAAAGTAAACATGTGAATTTTGACATTTAGGCTAAACCATGTTTTGAAACTTTGCACAATGATTATATAGACTTAATAAAATATGTATATGATTATTGTTAAGTCCAAAAACTAAGAATACAGAATTTTCACAAAATTGCATATTCTATGCAACGATTTCAAAAACACAATAGAAAATATGAAATATATGATTTCATATTTATAAACATGAAAACTCAAAAACTATGTATGTATATATATAACTATATATATGCATAGAAACCAAAACTTATGTATATATATATAACTATATATATATACGAAGAAACCAATAACTGTGTGTGTGTATATGATATTGAGCTTAGAGTATCTAACACACATAATATAAAATCTAAACTAGATTACCCAAGCTTGATCTTGATCTTCAATAAGCTCGACTTGGTGATCTTGCGGATGAAGCTTGAACTTGGATCTTGAACTTTGAATAGCAAGGCTTCACCGACATTCTGAAGCTCTATTCCATCCATCCTCCAACTACGTTGTTTGTCTATAATAAATAAGAAAACACAAATACTAGACAAACAACATTAGTGGTAAATTGTTTGTTAAACATCATCAAAACAAGAAGGCCAACAATCTCCCCCTTTTTGATGATGACAAACAATTTACAAAAAGAAATATACGCATGAAGGAAATGAATGTATAATTTATAATTCACATGCATATAAACAAGAAAGAATATACTCACAATATTTCTCCCCCTTTGACAACATCAAAAAGGGGAAAATCATATAGATGAAAGAGAGCGAAAGCTCCCCCTATCAATAAGCATGGGTGAGTATAACACATAGAAACATATAGGGATTGCTCCCCCTATCAAAAATCCATATAGAATATAAGCAATAAAAGGATCATGGCAAACATGTGAGCAAGCATACATGAATATGCTAAATATCACTCACATACAAAAAGATAATGAGAACACATATAAATATCTCAATATGAAAATAGTGCCTCATTAACAAAAACATAAAGATCAAAAATAGATTTATGAAATCAAAGGAAAGGAACATGAAAATCATGTAAAAAGTTTTCAAATGAAAACAAATAACCCAATAAAATTATAAATCACAAGTAAATCATATAAGAACATAAAACCAAATCATCATTGATTTTTTTTTTAAAAATCAAGAGAGGCAACCATATCTAGCTCTTGAGCTAATAATAACCCATATAAATATTTTTAGTACCCGGCAAACAATGTTTGGGAATAAACACCCAATAACTCCGGAGGGTTATTTAAACATAGTCCTATCGTCAAAATCAAAACTAGGAATTATGAAAACAAAAGAATTTGACCAATAAAAGGAATTTGTTTTCATAAAAGTTTAAAATACATTTTTCAAAACCAAGAAAAAGGAAAATAAAAACTCTAAAATTCTTGTTTTAAAAAATTAAATTTGTTTTGGTACCTAAGAACTCTTGGTACCAAAAGATTTAGGGACATGACCCCTATCATTCAAGCTCAAAGCCCTAGGGTTATGAACCCATTTGGGCATATATGGTGCACTAACACAGTCAAAGCAATATTCACTCAAATGACCCTTCCGATTGCAATTTGTGCAATGAAAGAGATCCATTTGTTTTTGTGGACCATTTGCTCATGCACGGGAAACATTTGCAACCATAGATGATCTTTTAAGATTATTTTGCAACTGTGAAACATTTTAAAACAATGTTGGTCTACTTGAAATATTTTGCGATTTAGAAACTTTTCGCAAATCAAAACAAAACTTAGCTAAGTGACCAACTCTACCACAAAAATCACAATGATACACATGAGCATGCTTATAATGAGAAATAGGTGCATGTGTGTGTATATGTGATGAAGAAACTTGATGAGATGCACAAGAAGGATTAATATTCTTATGTTTTTGTGCATCATAGCAAAATTTAGCTAAATGGCCTTTACGAACACAAATGGAGCACTTGTAAACTTTGCTATACAAGTGTGCATAGTGTGTAGGTGATTTTTTAGCACTAGACTTAGCACACTTGTCCATAAGTTTCTTATGGTTATCAATGCATGTTTTTAATGTTGAATCTAAAGATGAAATGTATTTTTTTCATAAGATTCAAGTCTTCATTTTTAGGCACATATGTACTTTTAGAAGTAGAACATAAATAGTTATTTATAAAAGAAGCTGTATCATTCTTTATGTTCTCTACTTCTAACATGGCATCAATCTTAGCATGAGATAGGCTAGCAATAGATGAGATCAAATTTTTATTTTCCAAATTTAATAAGTCATTGCTTTCTTTAAGCATAGTATTTTCATTTTCAATGACATCAAATTTGGACACTAGCTTCTCACGATCGGATTTTAAATTATCATGCTTGCATTGTAAATCAACAAAATCTTTATGCAATTTGTTAAAGGTAGGCAACAATTTTTCACTAGCACAAGCAAGTTCATCATTAGGTAAATCATTAATATTTCGAACTCGCAAACCTCACTAGGGCTATCGCCTAGTGGACGTGTGCATGAAGCTCCTTTTGAACTTGAAGCACAAGCAAGTTCATCATTAGGTAAATCATTAATATTTCGAACTCGCAAACCTCACTAGGGCTATCGCCTAGTGGACGTGTGCATGAAGCTCCTTTTGAACTTGAAGCGGGATCCTCCAAAGCTTGTCGGATCGCCTCCAAGTCCCCTTGATGTGCTTCTATAAATTTCCAAAGTTGTTCATTGTAAACATACGATGATCATTCTTATTCCACTTAGATTTCTCCATAGTGGGCACAATATAAGCATCATCTATAATTTTCCATAAATCAAAGTGTTTAGATTGAACAAAAAGTTTAAATCTAACACACCATTGGGCATAGGGGAAATTATCTAATCTAGGAGCAATATTGATGGCATAACCTAAACAAGATGCATCATTTATATCCATAATGTATATATGTAAGCAAGATGCAAAAATCAAAAATTGGATTAGCACAAAAAGATAACTTGGATCTTTAACTCAAGGCGATTAGACAATTGTTAGACCCTAGAGGGGGGGGTGATTAGGGTCTTATGCTAATCTAATCCGATTTTATGCCAATTAAAATTAATTAACAAGTTATCCTAGCAAGTATGAAATATAACAACTATATAAGCTAGGATAAGTAATATGAACAATTAGATATATCCTATATGATGAATATATATATATGCAAGGATATATAAACTAACACAAGGGATAAACAATCTAAACAAGATAGTGGATAAAATGAATGAGCAATGCACAATTGGCGATATAAGATAAATGCAAAAGCAAATGCGCCAATGACAAACTCAAACACACTCAAATGATCGGAAATATCAGCAAAAACCCCAAAACAGAAAGACCAAAATGCCCCAGAAGAGTCAGCTCAGAAATAGCCGTTAGAAGTCCAACGGTCATATTGTCGGTCGACCGAAAATCCCGTCGGTCGACCGATGAGAGCAAAAACACGAAGAAAACGTTCTGGACCATCGTCGGTCGACCGGAAATTCTGTCGGTCGACCGATTTGAGCTCTCGGTCGACCGGACCGGTCGACCGACGATTCTCTGGAAAAATACTGACGAATGGTCAATTGACCGGTCGACCGTACCGGTCGACCGAAAACTGACATTCTAGAAAAATCGGTTTTAGAGCTGATTTTAAAACACTGTTTAAAAATATCAAATAAATTCCAAAAAATGTAAAACTTTGGGGAATGATTGTAGACATGATAATAAACATGCTACAACGACTGGTTTCGAAAAAGGACTTCCCAAATGAAAAATATCATCATTTTACAAACTAGTCCAAAACATGAAAATATGAGATACTTGAATTTTGATGTTTTGACATAAACCAACTTTTGAAACTTTGTGAAATGTTTTTGTAGACTTAGTAAAACATGTATAAACTGATATTGAAGTCTATAAACTAAGAATACAATATTTTCACAAAATTGCATATTCTATGCAATGTTTTCAAAAACATAATAGAAAATATGAAATATAGAATTTCATATATATAACCATAAAAACTCAAAACATATGTATGTATATATATAACTATATATATGCATAGAAACCAAAACTTATGTATATATATATATAACTATATATATACGAAGAAACCAATAAATGTGTGTGTATAGATAATTGAGCTTAGAGTATATAACACACATAATATAAATCCTAAACTAAATTACGCAAGCTAGATCTTGATCTTCAATAAGCTCTTCTAGGTAATCTCGCGGATGAAGCTTTAACTTGGATCTTGAACTTTGAATAGCAAGGCTTCACCGACATTCCGCTAACCTCCATTGGATATGATCGTTGAAGCTCTATTCCATCCATCCTCCAACAACGTTGTTTGTCTACAATAAATAGATAACACAAGCACTAGACAAACAACATTAGTGGTAAATTGTTTGTTAAACATCATCAAAACAAGAAGGCCAACAATCTCCCCCTTTTTGATGATGACAAACAATTTACAAAAAGAAATATATGCATGAAGGAAATGAATATATAAATTATAATTCACATGCATATAAACAAGAAAGAATACACTCATAATATTTCTCCCCCTTTGACAATATCAAAAAGGGGACAAAAGGATAGATGAAAGAGAGCGAAAGCTCCCCCTATCAATAAGCACGGGTGAGTATCAAACATACAAAGATATAGGGATTGCTCCCCCTATCAAAAAGCCATATAGAATATAAGCAATAAAAGGATCATAGCAAACATGTGAGCAAGCATACATGAATATGCTAAATATCACTCACATACAAAAAGATAACGAGAACACATATAAATATCTCAATATGAAAATAGTATTTATGAAATCAAAAGAAAAGGAACATGAAAATCATGTAAAAGGTTTTCAAATGAAAACAAATCAACCAATGAAATCATAAATCACAAGTAAATCATACATAAAACCAAATCATCATTGATTTTTTTTAAAAAAAATCAAGAGAGGCAACCATATCTAGCTCTTGAGCTAATAATAACCCATATAAATATTTTTAGCACCCGGCAAACAATGTTTGGGAATAAACACCCAATAACTCCGGAGGGTTATATAAACATAGTCCTCTCATCAAAATCAAAACTAAGAATTATGAAAACAAAAGAATTTGACCAATAAAAGGAATTTGTTTTCATAAAAGTTTAAAATACATTTTTCAAAACCAAGATAAAGGAAAATAAAAACTCTAAAATTCTTGGTTTAAAAAATTAAATTTGTTTTGGTACCCAAGAACTCTTGGTACCAAAAGATTGGGACATGACCCCTATCATTTAAGCTCAAAGCCCTAGGGTTATGAACCCGTTTGGGCGCATATGGTGCACTAGCACGGTCAAAACAAAAATTATACTTATGACCTTTCCGATTGCAATAGGTGCAATGAAGAGGGTTAAATGATTTGTGGACCATTTGTCCGTGGCCGGAACATTTGCAACATAGATGCTTTAAGATTTTTTTGCAAATGTGAAACATTTTTGAAACAATGATTTGCGAATCTACTGAAAATTATTTTGCTCGATTTTTAGAAACTTTCGCAAAGTCAAAACAAACTTAGCTAAGTGACCATCACCACAAAGCTCACCTAGGGATACACATGAGAGCTTATGATGAACAATTGGTGCATGTGTGTGTACATGTGATGAAGAAGCTACATGAGATGCATAAGGAGCATTAGAATTCTTATGTTTGTGTGCATCATAACAAAACTTAGCTAAATGACCTTGACGGCCGCAAATAGAACACTTATAAGTTTTGCTATACATGTGTGCATAATGAGTGGATGATTTTGACTTAGTCTTGGCACACATGTCCATAAGCCTCTTATGATTATTAATGCATATTTTCAAAGTTGAATCTAAAGATGAAATACTATTTTTCATAAGATTCAAATCTTCATTTTTAGGCACATATGCATTTTTAGAAGTAGAACATAAATAGTTATTTATAAAAGAAGCTGTATCATTCTTTATGTTCTCTACTTCTAACATGGCATCAATCTTAGCATGAGATAGGCTAGCAATAGATGAGATCAAATTTTTATTTTCCAAATTTAATAAGTCATTGCTTTCTTTAAGCATAGTATTTTCATTTTCAATGACATCAAATTTGGACACTAGCTTCTCACGATCGAATTTTAAATTATCATGCTTGCATTGTAAATCAACAAAATCTTAATGCAATTTGTTAAAGGCATGCAACAATTTTTCACTAGCACAAGCAAGTTCATCATTAGGTAAATCATTAATGTTTCGAACTCGCAAACCTCACTAGGGCTATCGCCTAGTGGACGTGTGCATGAAGCTCCTTTTGAACTTGAAGCGGGATCCTCCAAAGCTTATCGGATCGCCTCCAAGTCCCCTTGATGTGCTTCTATAAATTTCCAAAGTTTGTAAGTACTATCAAAATGAACAAACTTGTTAGACATAGATGAATTAAAAGCATTTAGCAAATATTCTAACAAAATATTGTTCATTGTAAACATACGATGATCATTCTTATTCCACTTGGATTTCTCCAAAGTGGGCACAATATAAGCATCATCTATAATTTCCCATAAATCAAAGTGTTTAGATTGAACAAAAAGTTTAAATCTAACACACCATTGGGCATAGGGGAAATTATCTAATCTAGGAGCAATATTGATGGCATAACCTAAACCATGCATATCCATAATATAAAAGGCAAGCAAGATACAAATAAAGCTCAAAATTGGATTAGCACAAAAAGATAACTTGGATCTTTAACTCAAGGCGATTAGACCTTAAATCAAAGAGCACCAAGCTCTGATACCAATTGTTAGACCCTAGAGGGGGGGGTGATTAGGGTCTTATGCTAATCTAATCCGAATTTATGCAAATTAAAATTAATTAACAAGTTATCCTAGCAAGTATGAAATATAACAACTATATAAGCTAGGATAAGCAATATGAACAATGAGATATGTCATATATGATGAATATATATATGCAAGGATATATAAACTAACACAAAATGATATATCCTATCAAAGAGATATACAATATGATATATGTATATGCAAGGATATAAAACTAACACAAGGGGTAAACAATATAAACTAGATAGTGGATCATATAAATAATGAGCTAATGACAATGGCGACAAGAAATATAAACACAAGTATAAATAAACGCCAAAGCACACTCAAACACAAAAAATGATCACGGAGTTCGGACCTTCCGTCCTACGTCTCCGCTCCCCACTCCCGGGGAGAAATCCACTATCACAACCGGGTTTTCTACGTTCACCCGAATAACGTTTACACCTCACACTCAGTTTTCTAGCTAACCGAAAACTTTACAATCGACACTCTTACAATTACACTCTACACCCTCACAAGTGTTGGACCTAGCCGTGTCTCCCTCAAGTGCTCAGTTACAACCTCTCCCTAGGCTCGTCAACTGACGCCACTCCTCTTGGGACGATCCCCGACTCTCACCACACACTCCTCACTCGGTGTACAAGTGTATTACAACGTGAATCTCACAATAAGGCTCAATACAATAATTGATTGTTCTCAACTATGGATGAGAACACAATAAAAGCACAACTCAATGTTACAATCTCTCACAACCCTAATATACTATGTATGTAAATACAATAAGCTCATGTGGGTGTGTGTAACAATGAGATAAAAATGAAAACTTAACTCAATAAGAACTAGCAATAAAATTGATATGAAATACAATAGTAGAAATGTTAGGAAATAGAGTTAAGGAAACTTCTCTAAAAATACAAAGAGAGGATGAAAAATGTTGAAGATGAACTCTTCAATAGCTGATGTAAACTCCTCTTTATAACAGCAAACCCAAACCAAACTTAAACCAAACTAAACAAGCTTAAACCCTTGTTTAAAAACTTCTTTACTGTAACAGCAAACCCAAACCAAACTTAAACCAAACTAAACAAGCTTAAACCCTTGTTTAAAAACTTCTTAGCTTATTTTTAGAAAGGGGTTTAAGGGTTTATATAGGAGAGAAAAACCAACAGCAAACCCCAGATAAAAACCCAGATAATAGCCGTTGGGCAAAGGACCAAAAACTAGCCATTGAACATACAGCGGTCGACCGAAAATTCTCGCGGTCGACCGCGATCCATATCCCAAACAGAGAAAACGAGCAGAGACTTCTTCGGTCGACCGGTGCGGTCGACCGATGGAAATTTCGAGCTCTCGGTCAACGAGCAGAGACTTCTTCGGTCGACCGGTGCGGTCGACCGATGGAAATTTCGAGCTCTCGGTCGACCGTGGCAGTCGACCGACAAACTCTCTACTGCCCACTGACCAAAGAACACATGAGCGGTCGACCGGTGCGGTCGACCGAAATCTGATACACAGTAAAACAGGTTTTTAAAAGCTGATTTTTGAGACTTTGGAAAATTGTTAAAAATAACAAATGAAGTCCAAAAATAATAAAACTTTGGAAAATGTATATAAACATGTAAATGAACATGTTACAAAAAGAATTTTCCAAATTGCATTTCCCATTTGTGAAAAATCATCATTTTGCAAAATAGTTCAAAACACGAAAAAGTAAACATGTGAATTTTGACATTTAGGCTAAACCATGTTTTGAAACTTTGCACAATGATTATATAGACTTAATAAAATATGTATATGATTATTGTTAAGTCCAAAAACTAAGAATACAGAATTTTCACAAAATTGCATATTCTATGCAACGATTTCAAAAACACAATAGTAAATATGAAATATATGATTTCATATTTATAAACATGAAAACTCAAAAACTATGTATGTATATATATAACTATATATATGCATAAAAACCAAAACTTGTGTATATATATATATAACTATATATATATATACGAAGAAACCAATAACTGTGTGTGTGTATATGATATTGAGCTTAGAGTATCTAACACACATAATATAAAATCTAAACTAGATTACCCAAGCTTGATCTTGATCTTCATTGTAGCTCAACTTGGTACACGTTGCGGATGAAGCTTGAACTTGATCTTTAACTTTGAATTGCAAGGCTTCACCGACATTCCGCCAACCTCCTTTGGATATGATCGTTGAAGCTCTATTCCATCCATCCTCCAACTACGTTGTTTGTCTATAATAAATAAGAAAACACAAATACTAGACAAACAACATTAGTGGTAAATTGTTTGTTAAACATCATCAAAACAAGAAGGCCAACAGGTCTTAGGAGCATGATGACTAAACCCCTAGAAAAAGCCAACATTTCATTAGTTCATGAGTTCTATTCTGGATGGGTGATTGATCCAGATAGAGAATATTCATCTTTTTCTATTGTGAGGGGTGTTAGGGTTATTTTTGATCTTTCCACTATCCGTGCTACCCTTGACCTTGCAGAACCATCCACTGATGTACCAGATTACTTCCATTTAGCCTTCACTTTACAGCCTGGTACATCAGAATACAATAACATGTTTGCAACCTTATGTGGGAGGATCTTTACATCTAGTTTCGGTTCAGAAAATCTCAAACCAGAATATAGATTACTTAATCTTTTCCTGAACTTTGATTTGAAATCCACCACTGCATACTCTATCATTACCCCCACACGATATTCTCCTTCTCTTTTGGATAGCCACTGGTCAGCGATTTGATATAGCGAGGATTATATTTGTATGGATGCGCTAATCAGTGGAGAATGTGTTGGATTGGGTCAGGACACAGTCTGCATCACGTACTCAGCTCATTTACCCCTATTTTATCACTAGACTCTGCCATAGATTTCACGTTCCAGTATTCGCAGAGGATAGGTTAGAAGTAGGGAAGGGGTTACTAAATGACCAGACTGTGAGGAGGAGCATTTCAGGGCGAGATCAGTCTGGTCTTGGCATGTAAGATTACAGATCAGGTGACACCCCTGTTACTAAAGAATACAAGTTCAGTCTCAATCAGTGCCCTAAAGGAAACCATGAAATTCAGAAAATACAGAAGATTCCTTATGCTTCGGTTGTAGAAAGTCTAATGTATGCTCAGGTGTGTACGCGTCCGGATATTGCGTACATTATTGGGATGTTAGGCATATACTTAAGCAACCCTGGTATGGATCATTGGATAGCAGTCAAAAGGGTTATGAGGTATCTTCAGAAAACAAAAGATTATATGCTCACATACAGAAAATCAGATCCACCGGAGGTCATTGGGTACTCTGATTCTGATTTTGCTGGATGCTAAGATAGCAGAAAGTCTACATCAGACTATTTTTATATGTTAGCAGGAGGAGCTATATCATGAAAAAGTGTCAAACAAACACTCGTAGCTTCCTCCACTATGGCAGCAGAGTTTGTAGCTTGCTATGAGGCATCAAATTATGGAATATGACTATGATATTTTATCACGGGACTGCGCATTCTGGAAAATATGAAAAGACCACTATGGTTATATTATGATAATAAATCTGCAGTAATGTATTCTAATAACAACAGGAGCTCAACTAAGTCAAAACATATTGATATTAAGTTCCTGGTTGTGAAAGAAAGGGTATAGAGTGGACAGATATCCGTAGAGCACATTGGGACAAACTTCATGATAGCAGATCCTCTTACAAAAGGATTGCCACCTAAGGTCTTTCATGAGCACACTTCTCATATGGGTGTGGTGTTATTCGAGGATATCATGATTTAGTGGGAGTTTGTAATTTTTTGGTGCTTTGTGTTTGGTTGTATTGTCTGATTAGAAAAAAATATTCAGTTAAGACACTCTGTTACATTATGTTTGGTTTTGACCTCACTAAAGTAGGACCAGTTGAAAATAGATATGTACTGATCACATTGCATGTAATTTTCATGCTGCACATCCATGATTGATCTATGTTGTTTGATTGTATTGGTATTTGTGACCATTGATGGGTTTAGTCACGATAAATATGACAAATGCCGCTTTGATCCTATAATGATATAGTCTATGGACGAGATTGTTTGGAAATACCCTTCTTTGTGATAGCAATTTCTGAGCACATAAGGTTGTACACATTTTAATGAAACATATAGTGCCCAAGTGGGAGATTGTTGGATTAAATGTAATTGTGGGCATATATGTTACATTAGTGTATAGTGTTATCCTTAAGGTTAACCCGAATAAAGTGATCAATTAAGTTAATTGGGTAAATGGGTATTTAAATGTGTCATGGACTAATTGTGCAGATACCAGACTGTAATTCTAATTTTATGAGGGGCTAAATTAGAAAATTACAAACCTATATAAAGGGGTTATGGTCCCTAATCTAAATTGACGTTCTCTATTCTCTAATCCCCATCTAAAGAGAGATTCAAGAGAAACCTTTAAGATTAGAAGATCAAGCCCTAATTCAGATCCGTGCTCAAATCATCATGGATTCAGGTATTGCTTCCGCTCTTATGTTTAATCTCTATGAATTAATCACGAATTAAAGTTTCTACAGCATTGTGTATTAACCACTCAGAACAAATAACATAGGCTAAAAAAACTCATTTACAATTATGCTTTGTTTGGGAGTTTACTGAGGGAAGGAACGAAAAGTTAAATAATGGAAAGAAAATGTTGGGAATGAAAGTGAAAAGATAAAATGATGTTTGGGAGTTTAGTAAGGGGAACGGAAGTAAATTTGTTTTATCTTATTTGAGAGTTCTAATAAAGAGGAGGGAAGTGAAGTGAATACGTATAAAGTTACATAATTACCCTTATATATTGGATGGGAGTATATATTATCCATTGATTTTAATATCGTAAGGGTATAATTGTCTTATCACATTATAAAAGTTTACATTGGTTTCAACTCCATCATTTACCCCCTAAATTGGAGGGGAGAAAAATGGAAGGAAATTTAACCTTACATTCCTTCCTCTAACCCCTCAAAAAAACTCCCAAACAAGATGAAATTGAAATTTTACTTTAATTTTCATGCATTAACCTCCATCCAAATAAGGTATTAGCAATATTGTGGTATTGAAGTGAAAAAAGGCAAAAACAATATTGCTTTGCATATCATATCTAAGGTATTTTTAAAAGTAGGTGAGTTTAAAAATAAATTGGAGAATTTTGGGTTTACAATAAAAAAAAACTCTTTATATAGTCCTTCATTATATTATTGTATTATATTATTTGAGTTAATGGAGCATTTCGAGTTTATGAATAATTTTTAAAGTGGGTGAGCTTAAAAGAAAATTGGGTTAGCTTATCAAGTATATAGATAAAAATCTTATTTATTATTATTATTAACCACAGTGAGACTATATTGCGTATCTATGTGAAGTTTCAAGTCCATGGATCATTACGTACCTGAGATGGATTTCTAAAGTATTGGACTTAAAAGCAAATTTGGTTGAAACACCGAGAGGTAAAAGAATTTGTTATAAAGATATTGGGTTAGGTAGAACTTCCTTACATTTAGGGATTTTTTTGTTATATATATATCATACTTCATACTACTTTTAAAAGCACGAGTTCAAGGAAATCTTTCAATGGTCAATATTATCCTTTATTATTTTAAATATTTCATTTATATCTTAAACTATCCTAATCATAATTACATCCTATCCTAATCCTACGTCAACTATCTATAACTTAACAATTTAAAACATAGTATTAATAAAATATATAAAACATCTTTATGGTATTAGTTTGATAAGATAAAGAAATTATACGTAGCTAACACACTATAATACATAAAGTATTGTAAAAAAATCCTACAAAGTTTTAAAATTACATAAAATATCCTAAAAAGTTTAAAATTATAAAAACCATCGTGATGTCTTAAAACTTAAAATAACTAACATGAAATCAAAAAATTAATAGCAGTTTGTGAAGAATTTAAAATTTATAGTTAGCACATTAATGTCTCAAAAATTATAGAAACACCATCAAAAGTTCACAAACAAGCACCCTGAAATTCTTAAATTTTAAAAATTATAAACAACATAGATGAATTCAAAGGATTACCATGATGCACCCAAAAAATTTCTGACATTTCAAAACTTAAAATAACAAACATGAGATTAAGAAATTAACAGTTGCCTCTGAAGAATTTAAAATTTTCAATTAACACCTCAATATCTTAAAAATTATATAAACACCATCAAAAGTTTAAATTATAAAAAATCAACCTAAAATTCTAAAATTTTAAAATTTGTAGACAACAAAAGATGAATTCAAGATATTACCCTCAGACACCGAAAAATTTAAAATTTATTGAAATTAACCTCATAGTTACAAAAATTGTAAAAAAAACTCCTTCAAATTTTAAAAATTGTAAAAAAAACTCTAAATTTTCAAATTTTATAACAAGTACACATCAAATCTGGAAACTATTGATAACCACTAAAATTTAAAATTTTCCAAAATTAATCTATATTTTTAATAATTGCAAAAAACACCCTTAAAATTTCATAATTCTATAAAATATCATGACATTTAAAAAACTACCACAAGCACATGAAACATAAAAGTTACAACTACTAAACTTAAAAGAATTGTTTTTAAAAAAAAATTCTCAAAGTTTTAAAAACTACAAATCACACCCTCAAAGTTCAAAACTATAAAAAAAGGCTAAAATTTTAAAACTTGGCAAAGAAAAGTGTAATTGTTTGGTATTGTTTTCATTAAGATGTGTGTGTGTGTATGTGTAATTTATAATTTAGGGTTTACTATCCCTTTTCAACATCTAAAAATAGTATAAGTTGATATTGGTAAACAAAAGCAATAATAATTGATTAAAAACATCCAGCTAAGGAATAAAAATTTAAAAAATATTATATCTTAAAATTATCATTACTATATAAATTAAAGTAACTGGATATAGTTTTACTAATAGGTTGGAGCAACAAAAATACATTACTAACATTAATTGATAAATGTTTAAATCCATAAAAATGATAAAATACTATAATAAAATAGCTTAACATTAATTAATTATAATTTAAAAACATTAATTTCTGATTTTAATAATATTTATAGGGTAAAAAATATAAGCAAATGCATATAGAGAAACTATCAGAATGTCCAAAGATACCCTTCAAAAGAATTAAGCTATTTTCATTACAAATAAAAAAGTAACGGAAATAAATTTAAAATTTAGAAAATATCCATAAATCACTTGAATTAGCATTAATATAAAGCATATCTATTAAAGAAGCACCGACTGAGTTGCGTTAAAAAATAATTTATCAACTTTATCCTAATCAAAGAATAATTCTCCATGAAAGATATAAAAAAATTAGTAAGTATTCAGAAATTTCATACTTTGTTCTTCAAATACTAAAGAAATTAAATATTAATATTATAATTTAAGGCAAATTAGTAATGAAAAATGTAAGTATTTAGGTTGGATCTTTGTAAAAAATAAGAGGGATAGAGCAAAAGTAATATTATTGACATAATAAAAACTCTTATTGGATGCATATCAGAAGAATTCATTGTAAAAAAATGATAGCTTCTAATCTTATTTAAGTAATAAATTAGGAACACAAAGAATTTCATAAATATGAAATTAATATTTATTCTTATTGAAAAAAAATCAAAGTCTATATTTTAAGCAGTTTGTGTTGAACATCGAAAATATATTTGACTTCTTTGTAAAATTAAACAAGAAGATAAAAGATTAATGAGCCCAAAAAAGATAACAACATAAAAAGGATAATTCCAACTTGATATCACAATCGATGTAGATGATGAAGATATGAGAATTGCCCGGGAAAAAGAAAAAGGTGAAGAATGATTGATCTTAGCTCAATAAAAAATAAAACAGAAGGAATAAAAGATAATATTTTCTAAATATATTATAGAATAGTTTAATTATTTTGAGTGAAATTAGGAATCTTTAGAATGGAGTTTCATGATTTTTTTTAGTATTTTTATATGCTTATGTGGATGTTTTTATCATATAAAAGTATAATAGAGTTAGTATTAATATTTAATTTATAATTTTTTATGAACTCTATCAATGATTAGAAACAAACTTTATATTTTCTTTTATATCATTATAGAATATTTTTAGTCAATCATTTTGTCTTATTAGTTTTAAATATTCACCTAACACTATTTTAATATTTTCACTTTTGCAACACTGTACTTTCTTAAGTAAAACTTGATTTTATATCGGTCAAAATAATATAAAAATTCAAATTAACTTCAAATTATATTTGTTTTTTGTCAATTTAAAGATCAACATGAAAATTTAAATTGGGTGTAGACCATGTAAACAAACATAAAAAAATCGTAATATAAAAGTTTAGAGACAAAAGTGAGCACAAACTATTAAAGTGAAACTGAGAAACAAATTTTACTTAGAAAATAAGCCAAAAATACTTAATCATGGTATTTAATCACGTGCATTGCACGTGTATAAAATCTAGTGTGTGTGTGTGTGTGTGTGTGTATGAGAAAAATGGGTATGCTTGGTACCAAGCACAAAAAGTTGTGCTTGGTAGTGAGGTGACATAATCTCATTCACTTATTCAAATGGTTGCATATCCCCATGCACTCCTCAACCCATGTAAATGTTTGATTCTTTTAACCATAAGTGATTATGGTGTATTGTAGCATGAATAGTGATATGCGATAGTGCTAACCCAATAGCTTTAGTATATAGATAAAATGCAAGCATGTGAGTCTTCTATGCTTAGTGGTAAGTTAAGCTCCAAGCCCAATAAATTAATGACCGATTCTAAACACAAGTATGTAAGTATGCATGTGATTTTTCCCCCAAGAACCCTCATATCTCTCCGCCTCTCCCCTCTATGTCTCTGCCACCCTTCTATTTACTATACTAGCTGAGAGCGTACACACGCGCACGTAGAGAGAGAAGAGAAATAGCGAGAGAGATTGAAGGCTACTGCTTCCTTCATCCTCTTTGTTCACATAAAGCTCAACAATGGCGAAAAAATGGAGGAGATCTCAAATATTAGCAAAGGAGATGAAATTTTTAACAAGGAGTTTTGTTCAAAGGCAATTCATACTAAAGGATCTATCAATAGATCCCAAGGCAAATGTCACTTGTTCATCTTCCTTTGATTTCAGGAATTTGTTTATGCGTATTATACAAAAGTCACAATTTTAATTATGATTTGTGATGTTTAAAACTCTAAAAATTCATGCAAATTTCTGTGGGGTTTATAGTTAATGATTCCTTGATATTTTAGAATAAATTTGATGAGATCTAATTGGGTTTACGCGAACACAATCATTAGTTTTGAATATATGTACGGGTTTTCATAGAAAACCCCTAGTTTCATCATTTCTTTTGTTGTTGATCTTAGAAACATGCATTTTCAATCGATGTTATAGTTCTAAAGAGTAACAAGAAGATTGAAAGTAAAATGATGAAGAAATAAGGCAAAATAGATCGATGGAATAGCAGCAGGGACGATGTAGTCATCTGATAGCACGGTATCAGATGTCTGAATTGAATTCAGATGTTTGGTACTCCAATATCAAACATTTGAAGTGGTTTTCAGACGTCTGCTCGAGTATAGGAGACGAATGAATTTGGTTGACAAAAATCAGTTTTCTAATTTTTGTATAAAGACATTGATTTTATGTGGGAGATGTCTGGTTTGATTTTCAGATACCTTGTTAATTTTCAGCCATCTAAATTTGTTTTGGTTCATATTTAACTCTCTCACGAATTAATAATGGTTTCACTAGATTAATTAATAGTTTTAACTTTGTTTAAAGAGAGAACATGATCAATTGATGATGTAGGATGTTCTAGCTTGGTCCAGAATGATACTTGGCAATTTTTTTGACCTTATATCTATTTGACATTCTTTCCAATCATTTGACTTTTAATCATAGTTGACTCATGGGTCTATTTGTAGACTAGTTAGATATTTTAAGGCTTACTTGTGCCTTGACACATTGGTTATTGTTTTAGTTATTTGTGGAGACCTTTACATTTCCTCTACAGTGATTGACTTACCCTTCTCTACAGAATGCATAGTAAGGAGTTGTTAGTTATTCAAAACCCTTATTATTAGGTTTGTTCTTATCATGTTGGTTTGTGAACATCATTGTCTAAATAATTGAGGGTAGTTGAATTACAATTGAGCATATCATGTTAATATATAATTTGATATAATTGTTAGAGCTGCCCTAATCAAATGAGGATGAATTATTGTTTAAAACTTATTGTCACGCCCCGCTTCCCAAAATACCCGGGAATCGGAACGTGAACAAGTCCGCGACGTATTAGATTGAGAAGAAATATACACTATCATTTTTTTTCTTCTCAATCCAATACGCTAAGCGTCAAATACATAAATCTCAATCATAGGTCACCGATCACAATAGCAAGAATATAAAGACAACCCAGATTAAGAAACAAACATATCATCAAGCAGATCATCCCAAACATAAAAATATGGGTCCAACGTACTATTAATACAAAAACGGTCCAACTAGGAATAAAAATACATAGTCTATAATAAAAGAAAATACTGATAAAATAATTGAATCCATCATCAAACTAAGGAAAATACTATAAAAGAGTTCTAGTGTTCATCAGCTACTACAGAAAAGAAAATATGTCTAGGCTTTAGTTTGTTCTTCCACTCCATCGGAAGGACACTCTGGCTGGGCATACATCGGCTCTGCTGCAACATCGAACTGGACCTGTTCATCTCCTAAGTCTGACGCGCACCCGAAAAAACATGTGTACGTCAGCGTGCATGACACACGGTAAGATCTCACATGAACAAATAAAACGGTCTAATGACCCATGCTATGATAATAATAATACTAACAGGAAAGACAATGATACATGCAACTGGAAATCTAATGATAACATACAACTATGTGAATACAGTAACTAAGTCGAATACTAACCAACCTAAAGCTCAGTGGTCCACCTCTCACACAGAGTCAACGCTCATATCATCGGATAACTGACTGTTCACAAATCCCCTACGTGCATCCAAACCCACGAAACGGTTCGTAATAGTAATAATTTAAACTCTTTCAGCAATATTATACTTAATATAACATCTTTAACTTTCCAAATAGTTTTAAAGTTAACATGTATTGATTTAGGTTAACATGCAATAATATCATTCATTCTTTCAAAAAAAAACTTATTTTTCAACATGTAAATTTCATTTGCAATAATTCAAAAAAAAATTATTCCATGATAAAACAATAGCACAACAGCTTTGATTTCCAAACATGCACAAATTTAACATATATTGATTTAGTTTAACATATACTGACTGCTACACAGTTAACATGTAGTGGCATAAAGGTAACATATACTTAGTTTGGTTAAGATGTATTGATATAAACTTAACATATACTTTTTTATACGTAATAGTGTTAATTTAAACTCTAGTTATTATTATACTTAATACAACAACATTTTTGACTTCCAAATAGTTACAAAGTTAACATGTACTGATTTAGGTATGATAGCACTAAATATCGTTCATTCTTCCAAAAAGTAACTATAAATTAAACAAATACAATATCTTTGGCTTTACAAACTTACACAAAGTTTGTTGGATGCTTTGTTCATGAAAATGCAATTTTGCCTTTGTGAATAGTCCCACATTGAAAAATAAGATGAATAGTATAGGGTATATAATGGTTCTTTCCTTATTGGGCTTTGAATAATGTTTTATGTTTTGTGAGCTTTGCATATCTACCACACGCGCGCGCGTGCACGCACGCCACGTCTCGCACGCGCGCGCCTCGCCGCAACGCACACGCACACATTTTTGCTTCTCAAGCTTTTATTTTTGCATGTTTTACACGTTTTGTAACGGCTGCATGCGGGTAACGGAAGCAAGACTTGTGCATAACGGTTCCTTGGATTCAGCGGGGGTTACACTTCTCCTCACCTATATAAGCAGGCTTGGAGCTCATTCAGAAACACACCAACGAAGAGAAGAACTTCTAAGCTCTCTTCTTTCACTACTCTCATTTCTCCAAGAAATTTTGGCTACATATTTATATTCATATTTTGGGCAACCGTTTTCGTCTGAGCATAAGCTCTGTGACTCACGCCCGAGTGCAGAGGCCGACCGATTCTGAGGGTTTTTACCGCTAGGGGAGAGGGGACAAATTGTGTCAGGGCGATAGGCGGGTCCTTAATCTTCTAGGGCAGTGATATCACGACTGCTCCCGATCAGGCCTGAATTTTCTAACTCTTTAATTTGGATTTTATATTATTATATTCCTGTTTTGACAGCAATCTAGAAGATTAATTAAAATTTGCATGTTAACTAGTAAAATTTTCCTTGGGGGCTATTTGGTTTGCAAAAAGAATGAAGAAATCTGGTTTCCAAGACCCGAAAGATTCGGAATATATTCTTTGCTGCTTCTGTGCTCAATTTCAGTATCTGTCAAAAACAAAAAATCTTTAAGTGAACCGGTTTAAGTTTTCTTGGATTAGTTGGTGTCTAAGGCAAGGTTTAAGGGTTGCGTCAAGCGCTTTGCAAGAAACGATGTACTTAATAGATCTTTTCACTTTCCGAGTAAAACTTTTATCTTTTCACTTTCAGAGTTTTTGATTTAAAGCAGGTTTAATTAAGTTTCTGGTCTAGTAATATTGACAAAATCCTTTATTATATCATATTACATCTACCTAGACTAGTAAACTTGAATTGGACTTATGGCAATTCCTGATCATTCAAAAAGTGTCAAACCTGAGAAGTTCACCGGTGTTAACTATAAACGGTGGGCTAATCAGATGAAATACTGGCTCACTACCTTAGGGCTTTTATCTGCTATTGACACTTCTGAGTCATCTACTAGTGGTTCTCAACCTTTGACTCCTGATCCTGCTCAGCCTGCTCCTTCCACTTCTGGTTCTGGTGCTAGCTCCTTTTCTAGCTCTATGAAACCAGAAGAAATCAACTATCATTATTGTCATAGGATTTTTAGTGCACTTTCGGACAACCTTTATGACATATACTATGAGTTCAAAAGTGCAAAAGACCTATGGAATGCTCTTGAAGCAGAATATGGCTATGATGATGCCGGAATTCTGCGTTTCACCTCCTCCTCCTTCAATAAGTTCATGATGGTTGATGACAAGCCCATTAATGAACAAATTCATGAATTCCTAGATTTCCTTCGTCATCTCCAATCAAAAGGAAACACTTTTACTGATGATTATAAAGTTTCCTGTTTGATTAATAAACTCCCTCCCTCCTGGTCTAGATTTGCTGGAGATCTCCGACACAAGCAAGGAAATCTAACCTTAACTGAAGCCCTCAAGGCTATTCGTTTTGAAGACCAGCATAGGCAAAATTTAACACCAAGAATGAAACAAAAGCTAAAGTAAACTTGGTAGAGGATATGTCTAAATCTAAGAATTTCAAACCCAAAGGGAAGAAATTCAAGAAAAATCAACAATCTTTCAACAAATCTTCCTTTAAACCAAATACCAATTCTTCCAACCATAAGTCTGATGAGAAGTTCTACTTTATCTGTGCTAGAACCAACCACATGGCTCACAACAGTTTCTTTCGGAAGAAGGAACCGGCCAAACCTGCCCCTAAAGGAAATGGATCCAACAAAGTTAATATGATTGAAATGAATCCAACCTCCTTCAGGTTAGCCTCTTCATCTCATCTTGTAAATTCTCTAACTTCTTCCACTGATTGGTATTTGGATTCCGGAGCAAATATCCACGTCTGTAATGACCGCTCTTGGTTTTCAAATTATCAGGAATCACGTGGAGGAAGCATAAGCTTAGCAGATGACTCCACTAAATCAATAATAGGAAGTGGACATATAGAGCTCACCATGACTTCTGAGAAATCTCTTCATCTGCAAGGCGTTTATCATGTTTCTTCTCTCCGTCGCAATCTGATTAGTGAATCTCTTCTTCTTAGAGCTGGTTATAAGATTGTAAAAGAATCCAACAAATTTGTGATTACAAAGAGTAATGTTTTCATAGGGAAAGGTTTTATCTGTAATGACCTTTTCAAACTCAATGTAATCAATTCCAGTTCTAATAAAATTTCTGAGTCTTCTGTTATTCAAATTGTTGAGTCTTGTGATGTTTGGCATGGACGACTTGGACATGTCAATTTCCAAACATTGCAGAGAATGAGTAAATTAAACCTCATTCCTAAATCTTCTCATGATCCCTCATATAAGTGTGAAATATGTGTTCAAGGGAAACACACTAAAAAACCCTTCAAGTCCATAACTAGAAACTCCGAACCCCTCGAATTAATTCATAGTGATGTGTGTGACTCTAACCGAGTTCTCACCCGAGGGGGTAGGAGGTATTTTGTGACTTTTATAGACGATCACTCCAGATATTATTACACCTATCTTCTTAAAACTAAAGATGAAGTCTTAGATAGGTTTAAGGTGTTGAAAGCTGAATATGAGAACCAACTTGACAGGATGATGATCACATTTTATTACAATTTTATACCCTCATTATCTATTCTATATGAATAAATATACCACTAATAACTGTTTTTATCTTTAATTACAGGTTAATGAAGAATAAATCTCAACTTCCCATCTCTCAACAAAAACCCATTGATTAAATGAAGAAATAATTCAAGAAGCCAAAGTGAAATTTTCGAATTTAGCAAAAAGATTACACAAGGGAAACAAGACCGGATGCAAACAAGATTGGATTTTTATGCAAAGTTGGAATGAAAGGGACTTGAATGCAAAAATGTGGATTTTAATGAATGAGGCCGGCTTGCTTTCAATTGCTGCAACTTGATTGGGCCGGACTTGTTAATTGCTAACATTGGACTTGTTTTTGGGATGTTTACATACATGGGCCGGTTGTTTTTTTTAATTGCTTGGACTTTAGAATTGTGAAATCAAATGAACAATGGGCTGGAGTTTTTAATTGAAAATCAAATAAACAATGGGCCGGATTTGAAAAATCTGGACTTGGGCCGGCTTGTTTTTCTTTGCTGCAGCTTTGGAAATGGAGACCGGACCTTGAGGTTGGACTTGCTGCATGTTCATTTTTCCTCAAACAAATCAATGTGGACCGGACTTTGGGAGTAGGATTTTTAATTGCTGCAGCTTGGGCCGGTGCTGCAATCTTGATTTGGAAAATCATAATGGGCCGAAAATCTAAATGCAATTGATGGACCTATGGACTGAATTGCGGACTTGTTTGTTTTCTTTTTTTGAAAATAAATGGAACATTGATTGCTGCAGAAAGTGAGTTGGGCCGAAAAATCAAATGCTAAAGATGATTACACCTTCCATTGGGCCGGATTTCATTCTCTTTTGAAGATTGGGCCTTGGAAAATCAATTGAAGATTGGGCTAGAGAAGAACAAAAACCAAATTCAAAGGTGGAGATTGTTGCTTGGGGCTCAAGACAAATCCAATGGCTCATATTCATTGAAGATTACTATAAATAGGGGTAGAGAGTGAGGGGTTAGAGGTGTGAAAATTTTGTAAACTCCTTTTGGAGAGGAGGGCTACTCTTAATTGAGAAGGCCTTCCAAAAATTATAACTTTAGTTGTTCATTGAAGATTACTATAAATAGGGGTAGAGAGTGAGGGGTTAGAGGTGTGAAAATTTTGTAAACTCCTTTTGGAGAGGAGGGCTACTCTTAATTGAGAAGGCCTTCCAAAAATTGTAACTTTAGTTGCAATTAATAAAAATAATTTTTTCCTCTTTAAATTTGTTCTTTCTCCTCTTTGTTGAATGATGAGGATGGAGATGAAGAGCAATTTGAAGGTTTGCATTTCTTTTCTCTTTTATTTCTTTTTAGTAATTTCTTTATTATTGCTTATTAGTTAGATTTAAATTCATGCTTGTAGTATAGATTTACTTTCTTGTCTTTTTTATTTTCTTTTTGCACTTTAATTTGTAGAGTAGATTTATTTTTCTTGCATTTAATTTCTGCAATTTATTTTGTAGTTTAGATTTTTATTTTCTTTGTAATTAGATTTATTTCTTGTTCATAGTTTAGATTTTTCTTTTCTTTTTAATTTTGTAATTAGTCTTCTTTTTCTTGTTTTTATTTCTTAAGATGTGAATTTAATTCTTGTAGGAATCTTAGAATTGTATGAAACTAGTCTAATTTCTTTTATATTGTATGAATTATTCTCTTGTACTTAAAATGTTCATGTTTAGGATAATCAACTAGAGAACTAATCGGTAGAAGAAGAATTTGATAATCTATGCTTATCTTAAATGGTTTGATAGGTTATGCTTATGAATTCTAGGATTATTATCATGTTGTTGTTCTTATCATGAATAGTAATTTTAACTTAGATGATAATTTGATAGGTTACACTTTCCTTAAATGGTTTGATAATCTATGCTTAATAAATCTAAGTTGAAATATGATAAAAAGAGAATAGTTTATATTTTGTAATTGAAATTGGTTAGTGGATTATATTCTAGATTTCTTACCTCTTTTGAATCCTTCATCTTAACTTTCTTAAATTTTCTTTTCATTTTTGGTTTTATTTCTTGATTTTATTAATTCATATTTCTTGCCTTATGATTTCATTTATTCTTTAATTCTTCCTTCTCTCCTCTAAAATTCAATTTATTACCTCTTGCATATAAATCAAAACAACCACTCATACAATCACACTTATTCTTTATTCCTAATTGTCACGCACAAAATATAAGAACCAAGTTTAATAATCTCTTAAAATCACCTTCTTCGTGGGATCGATATCTTTTTATACTATAACTTGATAAATTGTGCACTTGCAATTTTGGTACATAATTATGCCGCATCAAGTTTTTGGCGCCGTTGCCGGGGAAGGTGCTAAAATAGGATTTTATTAACTTGATTCTTTAACTTGTGTATTTTTCTTGTGAAGGAACCGCTTGGAGCTTGAAAATCTTAGATTGAAGATCAAGAATTTGGAGCATTGCTTTCGGGTAAGTCTTCTTTCTAGTTTTCAATTCCACCCTCTTTAGCTAGCTTCACAATTAGAGACAATTAGGAATTAAAAAAAAAGATTTTATTTTTGTTGACCATAATAAAATTCATCTTCTCACATTTGATTATTGTTGACCATAATTAAAAAAAAAGATTTTTTTTATCATCCTTTTTAGTCGCTTTTAATTTTTAGGGTTGCATTTCATATAGTGTAGGAATTCACCAAAGTGATTGTTGCACTTGATTTGGCACACACTTAAAACATTCTAGTGATTGTTGCACTTGATTTGGCACACACTTAAAACATTCTTAAGGGCAAAACCCCAATCAAGATAAGGTAAGGGATTTTATCACCCTTTCCTTAGCCTACAAATCACTAATTCCTCACTTCACAAATCCAAGCCTTCTAAAACTCATTAGACGTTGGCCCCTAAGGATTCAAGCTCAATAAGAAATAAGAAATCCTTAAGTGAACGGTTAAAGTTTTCTCAGAATAGTTGGTGTCTAAGGAAAGGTTTAGGGGTTGCGTAAAGCGCTCCGCAAGGAAAGAAGTACTTAATTGATCTTTGATCACCCTCTAGTACTATCCTTACCTGGCTAACTACCTAGGTAAAACTTTGATCTTTTCACTGTAGGAATTTTTGGTTAGGAGCTGGTCTAGTGGAGTTAGGCTAAACCCTAGAGTTAGAGTTGATTGAAAAGTGATTGCCTTGATTTTTTTTAGTTAGGATTTTTCTTTTTCTTTATCTTCTCTTATTAAAAAAAACTAATTTTCTTTCTTCTTTCCTTTAAAAAAAAAACTAAATTTCTTTCTTTCCTTAAAAAAAAAAAAACCTATCTTTCTTTCTTTCCTTTAAAAAAAAAAACTAATTTTCTTTCTTTCTTTAAAAAAAAATTTGTTTTGGTGTATGCAATTTTGGGTTCGGGATAATTTTCATCGCTTAATCCGTGTTGAACCAATTCAAGAAATGGCAAATCAACCAGTTCTTCAGGATATGTGTTACCCCACCAGAAATGCAATTCCATCTTGCATAAGACTCCCCGAAGTAAATGGAGCAAATTTTGAGCTTAGACCGCATTTCATTAACATGCTTCCCAAATTCCTAGGTAATGAAACAGAAGATGCATATATATTTATCTCGGAATTTGAGGAAGTATGTATTATGATAAAAATGAGAGAATTAACCGAAGATGCGATTAAGCTTAGATTTATTCCATTTGCTCTAAAGGACAAAGCTAAAAAATGGCTGTACAGCTTACCGATAAATTCCATCTCAACTTGGGAGGAATTTGTCAACGTTTTTCTCAAGAAATTTTTCCCTATTCACAAAACGGTAAAGCTTAGGAACAGCATTCAGAATTTCAAAATTGTCCCAGGAGAGCCATTCTGGAAATACTTTGACCGATTTAAAGATCTTTTAATCCAATGTCCTCATCACGATCTAGAAAAATGGCGATTGTGCCAAGTCATATATGAAGGATTGGACTATTCTTCAAAAACATCTTTAGAATCGATGTGTCAGGGAGATTTTATGAGAAAAAAACACCGATGAAGCTTGGGAATTCCTAGAGAGTCTATCCGAGAAAATAATGCAGTGGGAAAACTGTGATGACAGGGTTTCATCTGTTTCCCAATCTAAGTCTAGTGGTTTTTCCCTGGAGTCAAACATTGCGTCTGAAGCGAAGATGGCGACGATTATGCGGAGGTTAGAAGCCTTAGAAGTTAAGGAACGAGCTCCGGCTCAAATCAATCATATTTCTGCCCCGGGATGTCATAACTGTCAGTCTCCTACCCACGTTTCAGAGGAATGTCCTCTTCTAGGAAACAACCATGCTTTAGAACAGATGAACGCTGCATTCCAGCGCCCTAGAAATGATCCATTTTCTCCAACCTACAATCCAGGTTGGAGAAATCATCCCAATTTTGCTTGGAACCAAGGAAATTCTCATGGAAACCAAAACTTTATTCCCGCATCAAACCTCCCGCGTCAAACCCGCAATTCCCTCGGGGAAACGCTGTCCCGTTCAATGCACCGAATAATTTTTCTAACCCACCTTTTCCAAACCAACATCCTCATCCTCACCAGCCTACAAATCTTTTAAATTCAGAGCATGACAAACGTTTAAGTGTCTTAGAAAAGGGTTTAGAAGCTATGATCAAAGCTTCTACACAAACCACCAACATGTTGACTCAATCATCCACCACTTTAAATTCATTCATGCAAACCACCGGCCAAGTGCTCAACTCGAACACACAAACCATAGCCCGGTTAGAAACCCAACTTGGACAACTAGCCGCTGCCGTGAGTGAGAGAGAAAAAGGAAAATTCCCTAGTCAACCTGTTGCAAACCCTAAAGACACTGGATCCAGTTCCAACAATCCAGCTCAATTGAATGCAGTACACACACTGCGATCAGGAAAACAAATAGACAATCAGGTTAGAATGCCACCGGATCAAACCCCTTCTCCCATTCAAAACACTCCTTCCGATGAATCAATTCCTTCTGATGACCAAAATACTGAACTTGAGATTGAGCCTTGTCTAGATAGGTATAGGCCCGTTGCCCCCTTTCCAGATAGACTCAAACCTAGGAAAAACTCCCCGCAGGTTGAGAAAATCCTAGAAACATTCAAACAGGTCAAGATCAACATCCCTCTCCTAGATGCAATCGAACAAATTCCCTCTTATGAAAAGTTCTTGAAGGACTTATGCACTAAGAAAAGAACCACCAATGTCCCCAAGAAAGTCTTCTTAGCTGCCAACCTCAGTGAAATCTTTTCGAAACCAATGCCGTTAAAATATAAGGACCCTGGTTGTCCCACAATTCCATGCGTCATAGGTAACACTCACATTGATAAGGCACTTCTAGACTTGGGAGCCAGCGTCAACCTCCTTCCTTATTCAGTCTATCAACAGCTAGGTGTAGGAGAACTTAAACCGACAAGATGCACTCTACAGTTAGCTGATAGATCTGTAAAAATTCCCAAAGGAGAGGTAGAGGATGTTCTGATCAAAGTTGGAGAGTTCATTTTCCCTGTTGATTTTATTGTCTTGGAAACGCAGCCCGTTTCCAATCTCAAAAGTCAAATCCCCGTCATTCTAGGAAGACCGTTCTTAGCCACCTCAAATGCTTTGATAAACTGTAGAACCGGTCAGATGAAACTATCTTTTGGGAATATGACTGTTGACCTCAATATCTTCAATTTAGGGAGACAACCTAGTGATCCATCTGATGAACCCATGGAAGTGAATTTCATTCAAGGAATATCCAGTGAACAACAAGAGGGAGAGTGTGAGTCTGATTCAAATGCATCTGATTTAATGATTGAGGAGCTTTCTGATGACGAACTTGAGATAGAACCGCTGGTCAATCATGTTTTTGCTGTTGGCTGGCAACGAGAACCTTTAGAGATAGAACCCCGAGTCCAGCTTCGCCCATCTGTGGAGGAACCCCCTAAGTTAGAGCTCAAACCTCTACCCGAAAATCTAGAGTATGCCTACTTAGGGGAGAACGAGTCTTTACCAGTTATCATTTCTTCTGAGTTGACTACCGGTCAAAAGGAAGCTCTCTTAGCTGTTTTAAGAGAGAATAGGGAAGCCATTGGATGGACCATGGCTGATATCAAAGGGATTAGTCCAACCATTGTTCAACACCGAATCCATTTGATAGATGATGCCAAACCTACTAGAGATGCTCAACGTAGGTTAAACCCAGTGATGAAAGAAGCCGTTAGGAAAGACATTCTGAAATGTCTCGATCATGGGATCATTTATCCCATTTCTGATAGTTCATGGGTGAGTCCAGTCCAAGTTGTTCCAAAGAAATCTGGGATCACCGTGATCCAAAATGAGGCTAATGAGCTGATTCCCACTCGGATCCAAACTGGATGGCGAGTCTGTATTGACTACCGAAAGCTCAACTTAGCCACTCGGAAAGATCATTTCCCTCTTCCTTTCATTGACCAAATGTTAGAGCGTTTAGCAGGACACGAGTTCTACTGTTTCCTGGATGGATATTCAGGTTACAATCAAATCCCTATCGCTCCAGAAGATCAGGAGAAAACCACCTTCACTTGCCCGTATGGAACATTCGCATACCGACGCATGCCTTTTGGCCTGTGCAATGCACCGGCCACATTCCAACGTTGCATGATCAGTATTTTTTCCGACATGGTAGAGCGATTTCTCGAAATTTTCATGGATGACTTTTCCATTTTTGGTGACACATTTTCCCAATGTTTGCATCATCTTAAACTGGTCCTAGAACGGTGTAGGGAGAAAAATCTGACTCTCAATTGGGAGAAATGTCATTTCATGGTCAAACAAGGCATTGTCTTAGGACATGTAGTTTCCAATAGGGGAATCGAAGTGGACAAAGCTAAGGTAGATCTCATTTCCAATCTCCCTCCTCCCAAAACTGTCAAAGATGTCAGATCGTTTCTTGGTCATGCTGGTTTTTACCGACGTTTCATCAAGGATTTCAGCAAAATTGCTAGACCCTTGACCAATCTCTTAGCCAAGGATACATCATTTGTCTTCTCTCCCGACTGCCTCAAAGCTTTTGAATATCTGAAAAAGGAGCTAACCACAGCTCCTATCATTCATGCACCGGACTGGACCTTACCATTCGAACTGATGTGTGATGCATCTGATTCTGCAATCGGTGCTGTTTTAGGAAAACGGTTTGATGGAAAACCGCATGTGATCTACTACGCCAGTAGGACTCTGAATGATGCCCAGCAAAACTACTCTGTCACAGAGAAAGAGTTTTTAGCTGTAGTCTTTGCCTTAGAAAAATTCAGGTCCTACCTCATCGGTTCCTTAACCAAAGTTTTCACTGATCATGCCGCACTAAAGTATCTTTTGACCAAAAAGGATGCTAAAGCACGGCTCATTAGATGGATTCTCCTTCTTCAAGAGTTTGACATTCAAATTCTTGACAGAAGGGGAACAGAGAACCCCGTAGCAGATCACCTCTCTCGACTCCCAAATGCACCAACATCAACCGTTCCAATCAATGAACATTTTCCAGATGAACAACTCCTAGAAATCCAATCTGTTCCCTGGTTCGCCGACATTGTGAACTACATAGTCATGAACCAGATCCCTTCTCATTGGTCCAAACAGGATAGATCCCGTTTTCTCTCCCAAGTAAAATACTTTTACTGGGATGATCCATATCTGTTCAAATACTGTCCTGATCAGATCTTTAGGAGGTGTGTTCCCACTGAAGAAACTAGGAGTGTTATATCCTTTTGTCATAAGGAAGCCTGTGGGGGCCACTTTGGCCCGAGAAAAACAGCTGAAAAAGTTCTCCAATCTGGGCTGTATTGGCCCACTCTCTTTAAGGATTCATTCGAGTTTTGCAAAACCTGTAACCGCTGTCAGCTTTTAGGGAAGGTCACTAGAAGAAATATGATGCCCTTACAACCCATCTTATCCGTTGAACTTTTTGATCTGTGGGGTATCGATTTCATGGGACCATTTCCAAATTCCTTTGGAAATGTCTACATTCTAGTAGCCGTTGAATACATGTCAAAATGGGTTGAGGCGGTAGCTTGCAAAACTAATGACAACAAGGTCGTTGTCAAGTTTTTGAAAGAGAACATTTTTGCCCGGTTTGGAGTACCTCGAGCGATCATCAGTGATAACGGTACACATTTCTGTAACCGTTCTTTCGAGGCTTTGATGAGGAAATATTCAATCACACACAAATTGTCAACTCCTTATCACCCCCAAACCAGTGGACAAGTAGAGGTCACAAACAGGCAGATCAAACAAATCTTAGAAAAAACAGTTAATCATAACAGAAAAGATTGGTCTGTAAAATTGTGTGATGCTCTGTGGGCGTATAGAACAGCTTTTAAGGCCAATTTGGGGATGTCACCATACAGATTAGTGTTTGGGAAAGCTTGCCACCTACCAGTAGAGTTGGAACATCGAGCAATGTGGGCAATAAAACAGTTAAATTTTGACTCAGACTCAGCAGGTAAAAACAGATTGCTCCAAATAAATGAGTTGGAAGAAATTCGGAATGATGCATACATAAACTCAAAAATTTAAAAATAGAAAACCAGAATTTTTCATGACAAATCAATTTTGCGAAAAAATTTCTCTCCAGGACAGAAAGTTTTATTGTACAATTCAAAATTGCATCTTTTTCCGGGAAAATTAAGATCAAGATGGACTGGTCCATTTTTTGTTAAACAAGTTTTTCCACATGGAGCTGTCGAGATAGAAAATCCTAAAAATGGTAATATTTTTAAAATAAATGGTCAACGTCTGAAACCATTTTTAGAATTTTCTACGCTCGGAGAGGAAGAGGTGTTGGTTCTTCATGAACCTCATTATCTGTGATAAAAAAAAAATTCTTTTGTTTCTTAAAAAAAAAATACACATAACAAAAATTTGAAAAAGTAACATAGGTTAAAAAAAATAAAATAAATAAATAAATAATAATAATAATAAATTACTTATAATTTTTCCTCTTATTTGATTTCTTCATCCTCATACTAACAGTAATTGCAGATCCTTATCATCATTGTCAACCGAACAACTGTAAGTTCTTCAATTTTATCTGCTTTACTTTATGCTTCAGCGAATTTGCATTGAGGACAATGCAAAATTTAGGTGTGGGGGTGAGAAATACATATTTTCCTCTTAGAAATACATATTTTCCTCTTTATTTTACCTTTTTAGTTATATTTTTCTTTCTTTTTGTTAAAAAAAAATTATAAAAATATTGTCACTTGCCAAATTAATAGAGTTAAGTAATAATTGATCAAATTGATAGATTTTAAATTTTCTAATTCTTAGTTAGTGACATATTCAAGTTCACCTTTTATGATAACTCCAAATAAAATTCTTAAGAAATGATTTTTCAACTAGTATACTTTACTTAAGTCTTACCTTAGATTTTTAATTAAAAATAATGAAATTTTTGCATGCTTAACTTAGAGTTGAAAATATTTTTTCAAGTTATCTTAATTTACACAAATTTTTTTAAAAGACTATATATACTTACACATACATATATTAAAAAAAAACTAACATTATAAAAGAAGAGTGCGAAAATGGGCAGCCCACCAAAAAAAAAAAAAACTCTTAAAAAATTCAAGGTGATTCTTATCTATATAAGCAATAAGTTGACTGAGCAATTAAGCCCCAGGAGTATCTCTATATACTTAATGACCTAAGCCAATTGGGTTGGATTCTATTGCCCAAAACTCAATTAAATGGTCACTTAGAAAGCCCGTTAAAATAGAAACAATCACGCAAGAATTAGAGAGTGAAAAAATATATATATATATATATATAACACTAACCATTGTTTTTTATATGTATATTGTTGTTTTGTATATATGGTCTTGAAAAATAATTTGATCAAGCACAGAACTGTGAAAAGTTATTTAAAACAAAGAGTTGGCATGTTCTTTTCAAAACTTTTTAATTAAATTCTAAGATTTGACTTGGTTATTGTATTACTATAGATGAAAGAAGATTTTCTAGGGGATTTACATTGGAGTTATATACTAAAAACGTTTTCTTGAATTTTTTAACTAGGCGCTTCAATTAGAATGTTTAAATATATCAGAAAAATCTGTTATTTACTGACTTAATTAATTTGGCAAGTTGACCGAATTTTGTGGGGTATATTCACTGCGCAAATCCCTCTACTGAGACTACAACGTCGTCCCTAAGGGTAACGCTAAGGGTTTAAAGGCTTCGTTGTATGGCCGCTAAAAATACAACCGCGATTCCTGCGAAAGCTGAGTTAGGATTTTCTTTTTATTTCTTTGGCTAGAGGACTACAAAGGTTTATAGTTTAGGTGTGGGGGTATTTGATGATCCGACATTTTATTATAATTTTATACCCTCATTATCTATTCTATATGAATAAATATACCACTAATAACTGTTTTTATCTTTAATTAGCAGGTTAATGAAGAATAAATCTCAACTTCGCATCTCTCCAAACAAAAACCATTGATTAAATGAAGAAATGATCAAAGAAGCCAAAGTAAAAATTTTCGAATTTAGCAAAAAAGATTACACAGAGGGAAACAAGACTGGATGCAAAAGCAAGAATTGGATTTTTTATGCAAAGTTGGAGATGAAAGGGACTTGAATGCAAAAATGTCGATTTTAATGAATGAGGGCCGCTTCGCTTTCAATTGCTGGCAACGTTGATTGCCCGGACTTGTTAATTGCTTAACATTGGACTTGTTTTTGGGATGTTTTTACAATACATGGGCCGGTTGTATTTTTTTAATTGCGGCTTGGACTTTAGAATTGTGGAAATGAAATGAAGCAATGGGCTGGATGTGTTTTAATTGAAAAATCAATAAAGAATGGGCCGGATTTGGAAAAATCTGCTTTGGAGCCGGCTTGTTTTTCTTTGCTGGGCAGGGCTTTGAAATGGAGACCGGACCTTGAGGTTGGACTTGCTGCATGTTCATTTTTCCTCAAACAAATCAATGTGGACCAGAGACTTTGGGAAGTAGATTTTTTAATGCTGCAGCTTGGCCGGTGCTGCAATCTTGATTGTGGAAAATCAATAATGGGCCGAAAAATCTACAATGCAATTTTTGTTTTTTTTTTTTTTGATGATGGACCTAAGTATGGACTGAATTCGACATTGTTTTGTTTTCGTTTTTTTTGAAAATAAATGGAACATTGATTGCTGCAGAAAGTTGAGTTGGGCCGAAATTGTGACCGGACTTGGGCTTGGAATTTGCAAGAAAATTCTTTTGAAAATCAAGTGAACATGGGCTCAAGAATTGGATTTTGATTTTCTTTTGAAAATCAAATAAATCAAAGGTGGAGATTGTTGCTTGGGGCTCAAGACAAATCCAATGGCTCATATTCATTGAAGATTACTATAAATAGGGGTAGAGAGTGAGGGGTTAGAGGTGTGAAAATTTTGTAAACTCCTTTTGGAGAGGAGGGCTACTCTTAATTGAGAAGGCCTTCCAAAAATTGTAACTTTAGTTGCAATTAATAAAAATAATTTTTTCCTCTTTAAATTTGTTCTTTCTCCTCTTTGTTGAATGATGAGGATGGAGATGAAGAGCAATTTGAAGGTTTGCATTTCTTTTCTCTTTTATTTCTTTTTAGTAATTTCTTTATTATTGCTTATTAGTTAGATTTAAATTCATGCTTGTAGTGTAGATTTATTTTCTTGTCTTTTTATTTCTTTTTGCACTTTAATTTGTAGAGTAGATTTATTTTTCTTGCATTTAATTTCTGCAATTTATTTTGTAGTTTAGATTTTTATTTTCTTTGTAATTAGATTTATTTCTTGTTCATAGTTTAGATTTTTCTTTTCTTTTTATTTTTGTAATTAGTTCCTTTTCTTCTTACTTTTATTTCTTAAGATGTGAATTTAATTCTTGTAAGAATCTTGGAATTGTATGAAACTAGTCTAATTTCTTTTATATTGTATGAATTATTCTCTTGTACTTAAAATGTTCATGTTTAGGATAATCAACTAGAGAACTAATCGGTAGAAGAAGAATTTGATAATCTATGCTTATCTTAAATGGTTTGATAGGTTATGCTTATGAATTCTAGGATTATTATCATGTTGTTGTTCTTATCATGAATAGTAATTTTAACTTATCATGAATAGTGATTTTAACTTAGATGATAATTTGATAGGTTACACTTTCCTTAAATGGTTTGATAATCTATGCTTAATAAATCTAAGTTGAAATATGATAAAAAGAGAATAGTTTATATTTTGTAATTGAAATTGGTTAGTGGATTATATTCTAGATTTCTTACCTCTTTTGAGTCCTTCATCTTAACTTTCTTAAATTTTCTTTTCATTTTTGGTTTTATTTCTTGATTTTATTAATTCATATTTCTTGCCTTGTGATTTCATTTATTCTTTAATTCTTCCTTCTCTCCTCTAAAATTCAATTTATTTACCTCTTGCATATAAATCAAACAACCACTCATACAATCACACTTATTCTTTATTCCTAATTGTCACGCACAAAATATAAGAACCAAGTTTAATAATCTCTTAAAATCACCTTCTTCGTGGGATCGATATCTTTTTATACTATAACTTGATAAATGTGCACTTGTAATTTTGGTACATAATTATGCCGCATCACAGGAAGATCAAGATTCTAAGATCTGATCGTGGGGGGGAGTATACCTCAAATCATATGACTGAATATTACCAAGAACACGTTATTATTCATGAGGTTACTGCTCCCTATACACCACAGTCTAACGGGGTAGCTAAACGAAAGAATAGAACCCTAATGGACATGGTGAACTGTATGTTACTCAGTTCAGGAGCACCTAAAAATCTCTGGGGTGAAGCTCTTCTTTCTGTTACTTCATTCTCAATAGGATTCCCCAGAAAAAATCCGATACAACTCCTTATGAATATTGGAAGGGGAGATCTCCTAATCTGAATTTCTTCCGGGTTTGGGGTTGCTTGGCTAAAGTAGCTATTCCCGAACCTAAGAAGAGAAAAATTGGTTCTAAGACTGTAGATGCTGCTTTTATTGGATATGCACTAGATAGCAATGTTAACAGATTTCTAGTCATCAAATCTGAAATTAGTGACATATCCAACAATACCATCATTGAAGCAAGAGATGCAGTCTACTTTGAAAACATCTTTCCTTTCAAATCTAAAATCTCAGAAAATCCCAGATCATCCATTCCTTCTTATCTACCATTCTCCAGTTCTTCTCAACCTCTTGATATTGAACCTCAAAGAAGCAAAAGAGGTAGAATCAAAAAGAATTTTGGAGAAGACTTCCTTACCTTTCTTGTTGAAGGTGATCCAAGTTCATTCCAAGAAGCAATGGATTCACCTGAATCTCCTTTCTAGAAAGAAGCCATTGATAATGAAATTAAATCTATCATGGAAAACCATACTTGGATACTCACCGACTTACCTCCAGGTTGTAAACCTATTGGTTGTAAGTGGATATTCAAGAAGAAACTCAGAGCTGATGGTTCCATAGATAAATTTAAAGCTAGATTAGTAGCTAAATGCTATACCCAATAAAAGGGCATTGATTATTTTGATACATATTCTCCTGTAGCCCAAATCTTAACTATCCGAGTATTATTAGCCTTTGCTGCTATCCATAAGCTAATCATACATCAGATGGATGTCAAGACTGCTTTCTTGAATGGTGATTTAGATGAAGAGATCTATATGCACCAACCTGAAGGCCTCATTGCCAAAAGTCAGGAAAACAAAGTCTGTAAGCTTGTTAAATCTTTGTATGGTCTTAAACAAGCTCCTAAACAATGGCACCAGAAATTTGACAACGTCATTGCACAATATGGCTTCACTGTGAATGAATACGATAAATGTGTCTATTCTAAAGTGATAAACAATGACTATGTCATTCTCTGTCTCTATGTTGATGATATCCTTATCTTTGGAACAACACTTGAATTAATTTCAAAGGTAAAGGATTATCTTTCCAAAAAATTTTGATATGAAAGACTTAGGTCTTGCAGACATGATACTTGGAATGAAAATCTCTAGAGACACTAGAGGAATATCTTTGAGTCTTTCCCATAGCATTGATAAAATGCTAATCAAATTCAACTTTCATAACTCTAAACCTGTTTCCACACCTTATGATTCTTCTATACCTTTGAAGAAGAATGAAGGTGAACCTGTCTCCCAACTAAAATATTCTCAGATGATTGGATCTCTTCTTTACATATCCAACCGAACCAGACCCGATATAGCTTATGCTGTAGGGAGACTGAGTCGGTATACTAGCAACCCTAGCAAAGATCATTGGTCTGCCTTAGAAAGAGTATTCAAATATCTGAAAGGCACAATTGACTATTGCTTGACTTACACTGGTTACCCTGATGCTATAGAAGGGTATAGTGACGCCAACTGGGTCACGGATTCCAACAGTATAAAGTCTACATCTGGATATATATTTCTTTTTGGTGGTGCTGCTGTATCCTGAAAATCATGTAAGCAAACAATAATTGCCAGGATCACCATGGAATCTGAGCTGATTGCTCTTGATACTACTTGCACAGAAGCCAAATGGTTAAAAGATCTTCTCTCTGAGCTTCCTTTGGTCCCTAAACCCTCTCCTCCTATTTCCATTCACTCTGATTCTAGATCTACCATAGAGCTTCTAAAGCAAGTACATGTAAATAAAAAACATAACAGACATATTCAAATAAGATATAAGTCTGTACAATGCCTGTTAGGTAAAGTTGTGATCTTGGACTTTGTAAAGTCTGAGAAAAATCTTGCTGACCCTTTGACTATGGGATTATCTAGGAGTGTGGTTCTGGATTCATCGAGGGAGATGGGGTTAAGCCCACAAATGAGATCACTGACAGAGGCAACCCAACCCTTATTTGGAGATGTAGTCCCAATGTCGGTTCAATGTGGTAGAAACAAGCTAGACAAGTAACTCTCGTGTGGAGCATCGACCTAAATATATTTATATATCATTATGTAGCATTTGCTACTACCCCTTCTCTATAATGACGATGCTCTTATGATACAGCTGGCTAGGCTGAGTTTTGTTAGACCCTAGAGGGGGGATGATTAGGGTCTTATGCTAATCTAATCCCAATTAATAGCAATTAAAATTATGTTGATCAATTTGTTCTTGCAAGAATAAATATGATATGAATATGAGCAATAAAGATGAATAATATGTACGCCAACCAAAACACAAACACACGATATGTTTACGAGGTTCGGTCCCCACGACCTACGTCTCCGCTCCTCACCTCGAGGAGATATCCACTATCACAATCCGGTTTGGAAGCCGGAACTTCTACACACTCGGTTTACAAGTTCACCGAAAACTCTCACACTACACAATCACTCAACAAACACACTTTACACACTAAGTGTAGGAACATATCCCGTGTCCTCCTCCTCAAGTGCTCGATTACAACCTCTCCCTAGGTTCGTCAATCGACGCCACTCCTATTGGATTTGACCACGTCTCTCTCTCCTCACACTTTTCTCGGTGTACAAGTGTGTTACAAGTGAATCTCACAAATAAAGGTTCAATACAATGATTTGTTCTCAATTAACAAGTGAGGACACAATAAAGCTCACACTCACTAAATCCCACACTACAACCCATAATATATAATATGAGAATATCAAGCTCAATAAGTGTGTGTGATAATAGTGAATGAAAATAAATATAACTCAATGAATATAGCTTAATCAAATGAAAGTGAAATAATAAGCTATATAGGAAAGAGTTTAGAAAACTTCTCAATGAACAAGAAGAGCTGAATAAATGATGATTCCAATAGGGTTTGAAAGCCTCTTCTTATAGTAGAAAAACTTCTCTTGAAAACAGATTGATGAAACAACTCTTAAACAGCTCTTAAACGCGATTAATAACTTATTAAACAACAAACTTGGATTTCTTGGATCTTAGAGAAGAAGAGCAGCAATGGAGTATATATAGCACCCCAATACAACAGCTAGAAATAAGTAAAAGACCAAAAAGTCCATTTGAAAAACTAGCCGTTAGGCTCATTCTGACAACTCGTCGGTCGACCGGTACGGTCGACCGATTAGTTCAAAAACCCAGAGATACAAGTTTTAAAGCTGGCGGTCGACCGACGGAGAAAGCGTCGGTCGACCGGAAATTCTCTCGGTCGACCGGTGCGGTCGACCGGAAGGCTCTCTGGAATAAAGCTAAGAAAAAGAACAACTGTCGTTCGACCGTACCGGTCGACCGAAATCTGATATACACAAATTGACAGGTTTTGGGCAGTTTTGAAAATTCGTTAAAAATATCAAATCACATCCAAAAATAGTGAAACTTTGGGTAAAGTTTTCTAAATGATAAAATAAACATGTTTAAAAATAATTTCTGGAAAATTAATTTTTGTTTGTGAAAACTACCTGTTTTTGAAGAATGCTTAGAAAACCTGTAATTTTATGAAAGTGAACTTTGATATAGGACTTGTAAATATTCATATATATATTGTGCATATAATATATGTATATAGTGAAGTATGAAGGAGCTGTAAACTTGAGATAAGGTATTTTAACAACGTTTAATGAAAAATCATCTATATGATAGAAAACGTCAAAAATCGTGTTAAGTGTATATATATTGAGCTTAGATATAATCATACTATATATGTAAGTAAACTAAACATATACCTAGGTAAATCCACGCAAATGAACTTGAATCTTTAACGCTTGATTAACGCGTGTTGAAATACCTGAAAAAAGAACATAAACACAAAACACTAGAAAACTTATTAGTAATAAATTGTTTGTCAAATCATCATCAAAACTATAGGGTCAACAGCGTGTTGAAATACCTGAAAAAAAAAGAACATAAACACAAAACACTAGAAAGCTTATTAGTAATAAATTATTTGTCAAATCATCATCAAAACAATAGGATCAACAATCTCCCCCTTTTTGATGATGGCAAACAATTTATACATGAATATGAAATATATACTGATAATCCACATATAAGCCAAAACAAGAGTAAATCATAATAAGATCATATATAAAAGAATCTATATGTGGTATTTTCTCCACCTTTGACAACATCAAAAAAAAGGGAAAAATGAAAGATAGGAGCAATGCTCCCCCTGCTTATAAGCATAGATAAAGAATTGTATGTCAAAGGCTCCCCCTGTCAAAAAGACTGAATGACATCTACTGATCATATATACAGGAGCTAAACCAACAACTATCCATCAAACATATGCAAAAATGATACGAGTAACTCAAATTCTATAAACAAAACATGATTATAGTCTTAACCATGCATTGATCATAACATGATAAACTGGCGTAAGTAATTTCAAAACATCATTTTAGCATCATAGATTTGCATAAATATACAAAACCTAAACAGTGCAAAGAACTCATGACAGGCAACAAATATTTACCACACATCAAATTATGAATGTTGTTTCAACAGTGCATTGATTTATAAAAGAAATAAATTAAACACAATAGGCCACAAAATATCAAATAAGCATTAGAAGCAATGTAGTTTTGCACAAAACATGGATTCGTTCACAAGATAGTAAATTATACATAAAAAATCACACAAAACCATACATAGTTTGTTCCACAAAGTATCATAGAGTTATTACACTCAAATAAAACAGAGTTATTAAATCAGTCATCTCCAAAAGAGAACATCAAAAACAAAGATAACCATCACATAAAGAAACTCAAATCAGTCATCTCCAGCATCATCACCACCATCATCACCACCATCATCATGACCACCAGAATCAGAAGAGCCTGAGCCATCAGCAGAATCCTCACCAGAATCAGACTCAGAATTAGAAGGGATCCCGAGAGACTGACGCTGATATGAAAGAATAGTCCTAACATCCTTCTGAATAGATGAGACTTGCTTCTGAATACCTGAGTACTGAGTCTCAAGGCGATCCAGACGATCACAAATATCAGAAGTGGAAGATGTAGAGGCTCTAGATCTGCATTCTAGAAAGAGAGACCTTATCAAAGAAATCTCTCTTAGATTCAATCTTGGGTTCATTTGTAAGGTCGACATTGAAGTGTTTGAAGATGAGGGTGAGAAAGGAGCCAAAGGGTAGAAACTTGGTATGCTTAGATGCCATGTTATTAATAAAGACAGTAGCCCAATCAACTTTGATTTTGGCGAAGATGGCATAAACAGCATTAATCTTATCAGAAGCGAAGTGATCAAAGCTGTCAGTCTTAGGAATCAGGTTTTGAGCAATAATTTTTGCAATGAGTTTGGCAATAGGATTAAGAGAATTGTTGTTCATAGGATAGGAGAAACCAGGTTTAAACATTAATTGATTAACAGCAGGATCACTAAGCTCAATTGACATGAGACCAACGTCACTTGTTGGGATTTCAAGAATCTCAGCAAGTTCGTTAGCAGAAAAGGATATTGCAATATTTTTAACAGAGGAGATGATGGTCAGACTACCATCAGCAGAAGATGATGTGGATAAATTGGCATAAAATAGATAAACTAAAAACGGATAGAAGGGAACTTTATATGCCTCATCTAGCAATCTATCTAACCCAACATTATGAAGAATAGACTGGGTGTCATACATGAACAGCTCAGGATATTTGATATACCTAGTTGGGAGAATTTTTAGTTTACATAGTTCCCTATACTTCCTAACAAGAGATTTAATAATCAGATAATCCTCATAATGTGAAGCATTAATAGAGGAGGAACTCGATTCAGGTTTGGATCTCTTTTTGGAGGGCTTGGGAGGCATGATGAGTTAGGGTTAAACAGATAGAAGAAATTTTCTCAATTTCCTGTAAACAAAAATAAATTTAGAGCAAATTAACAAAATGCCCTAAAACTAAAACCCTAGATGAGAAAGTAGACATAAGAACTCAGAAATCAAAAGGTAAAGGAAGAAATTACCCACAAAACTGATGAGAAATGACTGAAAGTAGCAGCGGTTGAATCCAAACGGGCGACCGAAAAATTTTGGAACCCTAGGTCTGCGATTTCAAAAAGAGGAGGAAGAAGAGGGGTCGGAAGTTTTAGGAGAGAAGACAACGGCTGGGATTGAGAGGATGATAGATCAAGGGTGATGTAGAGTTCGGGTTTAAAAACAGAATCCAATAACAAAACAAAAAACCCGATAAGGAAAACAAAGTTCGCTCCAGAAATTTAATTCGGTCGACCGACGCGGTCGACCGGATCAATTACAGAAAGATCGTCGGTCGACCGGGTCTTTCATTCCCAAAGGAAAGCTTGACGATTATTATCATCGAACTAGGAGAGGTCTAGGTTACGTCTCCCCTTCATTAGAAAAATATGATGACTCTAGAAAAGAGCTTGAAGAAGTTCGCTCTAAAGCTTCATCATCAGCATCCTCAATGTGTGATTTAGATGTTAGTATAGGGGTTGTGTTTAAGAATCTCATAGTCAACATGGCTATAATGGATCCCACTACAATTAGAGAAGACGACCGGGTTCAACTTTATGATGATGTAAGTGCCTAATGGAGAGGTCAAATTGAACAACGTGAACGTCCTACTGAGAAAAAAGTACTTCAGATAAATATGGAAGATGAGACTAACCCCAAACCCATATTTATAAGTGATAACTGTAGGAGAAAGAAGACCTTATATCTCTCATCTAGGAATATATTGATGTCTTCACCTAGAATTATGAGAATATGCCTTCCTAGACCCACAGATAGCCATGCATCGCCTCAACATCAAACCGGGTTCTAAACCAGTTAAACAACAGTAAAGACGATTTTGTCCACAAATCATGAAGGCGATCGAAGCAGAAGTGAAGAAGCTGATCGATTCAGGCTTTATCAGAGAAGAACAACACCCAGACTGGGTGGCCAACATTGTTCCAGTACTGAAGAAAAATGGAAAGATCCATATCTGCATCGACTTCAGAGATCTTAATGTTGCATATCCGAAGGACGAATTTCCTCTACCTATCACGGATGTTATTATAGACAATACGTGCGGGTTTGAAAGAATGTCCTTTATGGACGGATTTTTAGGGTATAATCAAATTAAAATGTATCCTAAATATGAGAAACATACTTCGTTCAGGACTCCATTAGGAATATACTGCTACACAGTAATACCCTTCAGACTCAAAAACGTAGGCGCAACTTACCAATGTGCCATGAGCACAATCTTCCAAGATCATATATGAAAGACAATGGTATGTTATGTAGATGAATTAGTCAAGAACAGTCGCAACAAAGATGATCATCTTCAAGATCTAAAAATGGTGTTCAAAATAACACGAGCTCATCAATTGAAAATAAATCCTACAAAATCATTTTTGGGGATGTCGAGTGGCAAGTTCCTTGGATTTATTGTCACAACGAAGGGGATTCATATAGATCCTGACAAAGTGTGAGCTATCCATGAGTTGCAGGCACCTAGGAATCTCAAAGAATTGAGAGGGCTGTAAGGACGTCTGGCCTACATTTGTAGATTCATTGCAAATCTTTTGGGTAAATGCAAACCCTTCACAAATTTGATGAGGAAGGGTGTGTCTTTTGTCTGTGACGAAGCTTTCCAGAAAGCATTCGATGAGATAAAAACCTATCTCTCAAACCCACCAGTTTTGGCAGCTCCAGTCTAAGGGAAATCCTTCCTAATCTATGTGAAGGCAATGTAACACTCTTTAGATTCTTTGTTAGCACAAGTTGATGATGATGACCATGAGCAAGCAATCTACTACTTGAGTAGAACCCTAACTAGAGCTGAACATCAATATCCTATGGTCCAAAAAGAATGTTTGGCCCTAGTGTTCGCGATTCAGAAAATGCAACATTACTTAGTCAGCCAAACCATACATGTCATCTGCGGAGTCAATCCCATTCGAGTCTTCATGATACAGCCCGAGTCGTTAAATTGGTGCCTGGAAAGATGGGTACTTTTGTTGTCCCAATATGATATATACTTCATGTCACAGAGGTGTTAGACCCTAGAGGGGGGGGGGGGGGGTTAGGGTCTTATGCTAATCTAATCCCAATTAATAGCAATTAAAATTATGTAGATCAATTTGTTCTTGCAAGAATAAATATGATATGAATATGAGCAATAAAGATGAATAATATGTGAGACAATCAAAGCACAGACACACGATATGTTCACGAGGTTCGGTCCCCACGACCTACGTCCCCGCTCCTCACCTCGAGGAGATATCCACTATCACAATCCGGTTTGGAAGCCGGAACTTCTACACACTCGGTTTACAAGTTCACCGAAAACTCTCACACTACACAATCACTCAACAATCACACTTTACACACTAAGTGTAGGAACCTAGCCCGTGTCCTCCTCCTCAAGTGCTCGATTACAACCTCTCCCTAGGTTCGTCAATCGACGCCACTCCTATTGGATTTGACCCCGTCTCTCTCTCCTCACACTTCTCTCGGTGTACAAGTGTGTTACAAGTGAATCTCACAAATAAAGGTTCAATACAATGATTTGTTCTCAATTAACAAGTGAGAACACAATAAAGATCACACTCACTAAATCCCACACTACAACCCACAATATATAATATGAGAATATCAAGCTCAATAAGTGTGTGTGATAATAGTGAATCAAAACCAATAAATAACTTAATGAATATAGCTAATCAAATGAAAAATGAATATAGCTTAATCAAATGAAAGTGAAATAATAAGCTATATAGGAAAGAGTTTAGAAAACTTCTCAATGAACAAGAAGAGCTGAAGAAATGATGATTCCAATAGGGTTTGAAAGCCTCTTCTTGTTGTAGAAAAACTTCTCTTGAAAACAGATTGATGAAACAACTCTTAATCAGCTCTTAAACGCGATTAATAACTTGTTAAACAACAAACTTGGATTTCTTGAATCTTAGAGAAGAAGAGCAGTAATGGAGTATATATAGCACCCCAATACAACAGCCAGAAATAAGTAAAAGACCAAAAAGTCTATTTGAAAAACTAGCCGTTAGGCTCATTCTGACAACTCGTTGGTCGACCGGTACGGTCGACCGATTAGTTCAAAAACCCAGAGAAACGAAGAATTAAAGCTGTCGGTCGACCGACGGAAAAAGCGGTCGACCGAATTGGAAATTTCGGTCGTTCGATATAAATTCCGGTCGACCGGAGAGCTCTCTGGAAGTTTACTCAGAAACGGAACAACAGTCGGTCGACCGTACCGGTCGACCGAATTCTGATATATGTAAATATACAGGTTTTGGGACTAGTTTGAAAATCCAGAAAAAATATCAAATCAAGTTCAAAAATAATGAAACTTTGGGGAAAGTTTCTAAATGATAAAATAAACATGTTTAAAAAAGAATTTCTGGAAAATCAATTTTCGTTTGTGAAAACTACCTGTTTTTGAAGAATGCTTAGAAAACCTGTAATTTTATGAAAGTGAACTTTGATATAGGACTTGTAAATATTCATATATATATTGTGCATATAATATATGTATATAGTGAAGTATGAAGGAGCTGTAAACATGAGATAAAGTATTTTAACAGCGTTTAATGAAAAATCATCTATATGATAGAAAACGTCAAAAATCGTGTTAAGTGTATATATATTGAGCTTAGATATAATCATACTATATATGTAAGTAAACTATCATATACCTAGGTAAATACACGCAAATGAACTTGAATCTTTAATGCTTGATTAACGCGTGTTGAAATACCTGAAAAAAAAAGAACATAAACACAAAACACTAGAAAGCTTATTAGTAATAAATTGTTTGTCAAATCATCATCAAAACTATAGGGTCAACAATCTCCCCCTTTTTGATGATGGCAAACAATTTATACATGAATATGAAATATATACTAATAATCCACATATAAGCCAAAACAAGAGTAAATCATAATAAGATCATATATAAAAGAATCTATATGTGGTATTTTCTCCCCCTTCGACAACATAAAAAAAAAGGGGAAAATGAAAGATAGGAGCAATGCTCCCCCTGCTTATAAGCATAGATAAAGAATTGTATGTCAAAGGCTCCCCCCTGTCAAAAAGACTGAATGACATCTACTGATCATATATACAGGAGCTAAACCAACAACTATCCATCAAACATATGCAAAAATGATACGAGTAACTCAAATTCTATAAACAAAACATGATTATAGTCTTAACCATGCATTGATCATAACATGATAAACTGACATAAGTAATTACAAAACATCATTTTAGCATCATAGATTTGCATAAATATACAAAACCTAAACAGTGCAAAGAACTCATGACAGGCAACAAATATTTACCACACATCAAATTATGAATGTTGTTTCAACAGTGCATTGATTTATAAAAGAAATAAATTAAACACAATAGGCCACAACATATCAAATAAGCATTAGAAGCAATGTAGTTTTGCACAAAACATGGATTCGTTCACAGATAGTAAATTATACATAAAAAATCACACAAAACCATACATAGTTTGTTCCACAAAGTATCATAGAGTTATTACACTCAAATAAAACAAAGTTATTAAATCATTCATCTCCAAAAGAGAACATCAAAAACAAAGATAACCATCACATAAAGAAACTCAAATCAGTCATCTCCAGCATCATCACCACCATCATCACCACCATCATCACCACCAGAATCAGAAGAGCCTGAGCCATCAGCAGAATCCTCACCAGAATCAGACTCAGAATTAGAAGGGATCCCGAGAGACTGACGCTGATATGAAAGAATAGTCCTAACATCCTTCTGAATAGATGAGACTTGCTTCTGAATACCTGAGTACTGAGTCTCAAGGCGATCCAGACGATCACAAATATCAGAAGTGGAAGATGTAGAGGCTCTAAACTGGGAGTGAGAAGATGATGAAGGAGTGGAGTCAAGGGCCATCTGCATTCTAGAAAGAGAGACCTTATCAAAGAAATCTCTCTTAGATTCAATCTTGGGTTCATTTGTAAGATCAACATTGAAGTGTTTGAAGATGAGGGTGAGAAAGGAGCCAAAGGGTAGAAACTTGGTATGCTTAGATGCCATGTTATTAATAAAGACAGTAGCCCAATCAACTTTGATTTTGGCGAAGATGGCATAAACAGCATTAATCTTATCAGAAGCGAAGTGATCAAAGCTACCAGTCTTAGGAATCAGGTTTTGAGCAACAATTTTTGCAATGAGTTTGGCAATAGGATTAAGTGAATTGTTGTTCATAGGATAGGAGAAACCAGGTTTAAACATTAATTGATTAACAGCAGGATCACTAAGCTCAATTGACATGAGACCAACGTCACTTGTTGGGATTTCAAGAATCTCAGCAAGTTCGTTAGCAGAAAAGGATATTGCAATATTTTTAACAGAGGAGATGATAGTCAAACTACCATCAGCAGAGGATGATGTGGACAAATTTGCATAGAATAGATAAACTAAAAACGGATAGAAGGGAACTTTATATGCCTCCCCTAGATGAGAAAGTAGACATAAGAACTCAGAAATCAAAAGGTAAAGGAAGAAATTACCCACAAAACTGATGAGAAATGACTGAAAGTAGCAGCGGTTGAATCCAAACGGGCGACCGAAAAATTTTGGAACCCTAGGTCTGCGATTTCAAAGAGGAGGAAGAAGAGGGGTCGGGTGTTTTAGGAGAGAAGACAACGACTGGGATTAATTGCGCAAGTGCAGAGGCAACCGTTTAGGACAGAACTTCTAAGCTCTCTTCTTTCACTACTCTCATTTCTCCAAGAAATTTTGGCTACATATTTATATTCATATTTTGGGCAACCGTTTTCGCCTGAGCATAAGCTCTGTGACTCACGCCCGAGTGCAGAGGCCGGCCGATTCCGGGGTTTTTTTCGCTAGGGGAGAGGGGAAAAATTACGCCAGGGCGATAGGCGGGTCCTTAATCTTCTAGGGCAGTGACATCACGACTGCTCCCGATCAGGCTTGAATTTTCTAACTCTTTAATTTGGATTTTATATTATTATATTCCTGTTTTGACAGCAAAGTTAACATATACTGATTGATGTACTCAAAGTTAACATATACTGATTGATGTACTACTAGAAAACCTTAACATGTATGTTAATAAACTTAACATTTATACTAAAACAGTTAACATGTAATACTATAACAAGTACTGTATATCTTTCCTTCTCTCAAAAGCCTAAACTTACTTCTTTCTAGTGCAAGAACCATATATCCCATTGAACCTTGTTTCTTTCCCTTGCTAAGTTGTTCACCCTTTTGCATGCCCAAAAGAGTATTTGTCGCTTCATCAGTGCTGTCATTCCCAGAGGAATGATGTGATTCACTATCCCTCGATGTGACACCATGGTCATCATTCAAGGAAGCTGTGGGATTACTTTTAGATTCACCATCAACGACGGTGCTACATGGTTCACAAACGACCTTTGACGACACAAAATTAACTTCATTTCGGTTTTTTGACCGTCGTTCACACCCAATGTGATCATGCTCTGGACGCCCACTATGATGAACCACTTCAAAATCTGTCCTTTGTGGCCGTATCAAATGATTTTCTGTTTGAAATTAGGTTTTCGGTTATTTTTCACCTAAAAAGCCCTAAATTGGGAGAAAGAAAAGGGTGTTCGGATTCTCTGATACCTGTTAAGAATAGATGGGTGAGGGAGAGGGTAATTGAATTCGGTTATTGGGTGTGTGG
>NC_033798.1:27827946-27837041 GCF_001876935.1 Asparagus officinalis
GGTTAGATATATGTCATTATGGACATTTTGGAATACTTACTTGGAAGTTTAATTGAACCTTAAAAATAAATACATTTGACATTTGCCCGCTTGACCACATGGCCTAAAATATAGAGGGCCTGATTTTGACACAATTTTTTCTAAACTAAGATCAATGATGATGATGATTTATATATAAAAAAAAACATTCGAAAGCTTTTACCACGTCATAAAAAAACGAGTAATGATGATTTGTGTAGAAAAAAGAGGATTCGGAAGCTTTTAACGTCATAAAAAAGCCTTAAAAACAAAAATAAATTTGGGGGAAATTCTCTTGCGAGTAAATGGCGAATAACAACAACGGAGAACCGAGCTCAGCACCTCAAGCGGAGAGATGGTACGAATTAAAGCTAGGTCCATCTTTCAGGGACAATTCTCCCTGCAAATTCTGTACTCTTCGATGTAAGTGATCTTTCTCGAAACCCTGATTTCATTCCCGAAATTTTGCTCCGATCCTTTTATCTTTTAGCTTGAAATTTATGATAGGGTTTTGGATGGCATTACTTGTTCGCTTAATTCCCTACATAAATTTAGGTTTTTGTTGTGCGGATGATGGGGAGTTTTAGAATTTTAGTGGAGTTTGAGATTGAAATTCTTTTGTTATCCGTTGATTTTCATGCTACAGTAGATTTACGTTGAATCTATATGTGCCATTGATCATTAATTTTTTGTCTAGGGTTTCGTTTGACACTGATTCATGAATTAAAATTTTTCTACTGGTGTGGCCTTTAATACGTGTGGATCAAATTATGTTATTATAAGCCTAACGTAACATGTCATTCTTAACTTTTGACTCTTTACTTAAAGTCTCAATGATTAGAGCTTCACAAGCTGTTAGTCAGGTGCTATGCTGTATTGTTGTTGATTCTTTTGATTTTTACTTCCAAGATCTTTGCTGATGAGTTTAGAACAACCTAGTAGTAGGAAAACAATACAAATCAAGACTTTTAATCTTGTCTAAAAATTGACAGATGAATTCAAGCCGGCCTCAATTGATAAGAGTCAGCCTGGATCTCTCCACAAGAACAAGGAGAACAGGGTCGCTGTAGAATTCAATAACAACCAGCCAGGGAAACCTAAGGTGAGCTTTGAAGGAAGCAGTGAGGATTACAAAGACAATGATGCAGTCTTGTTTTTTGATGGAGAGACCTTTCGGCTTGAACGCTTGCATCGGGCTGTTAAGAGACTGCGGCATGTTCGGCAGCGTGGTGAATCTATTGCTGCAACAGCGAACTTGGCATCTGCTACATCGGTCAAGCTGACCAAAACAGCAGCACCTTCAGTCCATGTAAGTTATTTTTAAATTTATGCATAAAACCTTCATTTTTAAACATCAATTTCCTTTGGTGCTTTAATATTCTTTGGTAACTTTTAGATCACCTATTTCTTTTGAAATTACCAGCACTACTTAGACTAGTTGTTTTGAAGTGTCACGTCGCAAGTTCACAAGCTAGAATCTAGAATCTGTTCATGGAGGGATTTGACATTCTCTAAATACATTCATGATGATGACATAATTCTCCTTAGAAAATGATGACACCATTCAACATAGAACTAGTTGGACCATTGAGTTGGTTCATCAAAGCTCAAATTCTTTATTGTTTAAATATTATAGAGATGGTTTGAACTTTGTTTGGCTGGAATTGGTGCTTTTGTTTTTCTTCTTTTAAAATGATAGAGATCCAGTGAAAGCTCTGAAGCCTATACTCTCCAGTTGGCCCCCTACTAGAATTGTTAGTAATTGTAGGATCAATATAGGATCGATGCTGTCACTTGACAAGATGATAGTTTTAGGAGATAGTAAAGATGTCTTTGGAGTTTGGCTAGGAGTGGTATAACTTTGTGCTTTAAGAAACCAATGTAATAGACAAAAAGGGAGCATGATCATCTATAAGCCTATTATAGATCGCTATTCAGCTATGTTACTTGGGTACTTATACCGAAAGCCGTACCTATACCTACCACGTACCCGTATCTGTACCTGTATGACTGTGTGGAAACTTCTTGGACACTTTGTGAAGACATGCACATATTTATTAGGTGTATGCTCAATTATATAATACATGTTTTAATTTAGAACACTACTCATACACTTCTTGAACGTATATCCGACACTCAACATCTATTTCTTATATACCGATCTTATATAAATGCAAATATAATATTGATCTTATGTAAATTATTAATTTTAATGCACATAAATATATACAACATACATATGTATAGCCTTGGCTGCGTACCCTCTTTTTACAAATTTGTTGTGTTCCATACTAGTAACCGAACCCGTACCCATGTAGTTTAACTATCCACTGAAATTTGCTGATCAAATGGGATAAAGCTATAGAAATTTTCACTTTTAAGGAGATTTTCTGTTTGGTGCTTGGTGGGAAGATGACTTGAGGAACTTCTATTCAGCATTATGATTCCCATTGAAGATTGTCATTGAAATATTTGTTCTTTCTAATTAATATATTAGGTTATCAGTGACTTGTCTAACACTATTTTAGTTAGAAAAGTGTAATTTACGGAGAAGGAAAGAGCCCTGACCTGGAATATTGTAAAGACAAATCATGTCAGCCATTGTGTGGGCGAGGAAATAATAAAATTAGAGAAAATTTCTTCAGCTCTTGTCTCCACCGTTGTATACAGTATACAGTATTTTCTAAAAACCCTTTACTATGCCTTAGGTTTTTTTCTTTGGTTTAGATTTCTTACTGTCAAAATCTTTCCTAATCTTATAATTTATAAAAAATGATAATGGAAAAAATACGTTTAATCTCTCTGATGTCATACACTGGAGGCATAAATTTTGAGGGAAAATGCAATTATTAAGAGTTTGATTACCTTTGGACATAAACCTAGAAGGGATTTATTTTGCAGTTGTGGTGGGCTACCTCTTTTATTTCCTTTGGACAGAATAAAATTCAGTACAAAATACTAAACTAGATCAAATGAGAGATGAACTGGGGCCTCTTGGTATTGAGAAAATAGATTTGAAATATAGGATCGCTATAAATTCAGCTTGTGTCCAACTCAGAATATTTTAAGATTTTAAAGAATATGTTCAAAGTTGGTAGTTGGGATTGTTTTAGGCTGAAAGTTGCAAGAGAAATCGGAAGTTGGGATATCTGGATCTAGTGTACGATGAAGTTGCATATCAAGTTAGCTATCTTTCTGCATGTTGTAGAAACTCCCTTAAGTAGAATACTTAAATTAAATGAGAAAAAATTATCAAAAACAAGGAAACTTAGAAAAAGATACTTAAATTTATCAATAAGGTTGCAAAGGGGGATATCAAACAGGACAGAGACACAAGTCCACAAACTTATTGGTTTTCAACTCAACCAAAAATATGCAAAACTCAACCAAAGTATGCATCTAATACAAGTTCTGAGCCCTTCTAGTAAAAGATCAAAGTTAAATGATAACCAATAAGTAGCAGCTATTATGTTTAACATTGAATCTCCTCCAAAGATTCACTATACCCTTCAATAATACTCCTTTATCTTTCAACATAAGAGCTATACAAGCAGTTGATCAAAGATCTTACGAAATAAATTTCTTATTAGGGGCTATTTGGTTCGCATGGAAACCCCAGAAAGGGGGTTTCTTTCTGGGGTTTCCAAGAAATGTCACATCGGCCAAAAAAAAAACAAGCTTATAACCCTTTCTTATTATGTTGTTTGTCTTGCCTCTTAATTATGGCAAAGCTCCCCATGAAAAGGCTGCCATGTCATATTTTGGGGAAATCACATTTCTGAGTTTATTGCTCGGATTTGTAGTAGAAATTGAATAAAACGGAATTAAAAAATTGCAAACAGAAATTGAGGAATTTTTTTTAACCAAAAGAGAAATTGAGAAAAGCATTTCCACCACTTGGTTTCCAAGTGAAACAGGTAAGAAAAACCCTATTCCAGGATAAATTCGGAAATGCTTTGAAAGTAGTTTCTAGGTTAAGTTTTCCTGTTCCTATTTTTCTAGGAAACCAACCAAACAGGCCCTTAAAGTAGAAAAGGTAAAATAAACTGAATAAAGTAGAAAAAGTAGTTTAGTTTAAAAAAGTAAAATAAACGAATATATAAAGTAGAAAAGGTAGTTTTTAGGTTAAGTTTTCCTGTTCCTATTTTTCTAGGAAACCAACCAAACAGGCCCTTAAAGTAGAAAAGGTAAAATAAACTGAATAAAGTAGAAAAAGTAGTTTAGTTTAAAAAAGTAAAATAAACGAATATATAAAGTAGAAAAGGTAGTTTTTAGGTTAAGTTTTCCTGTTCCTATTTTTCTAGGAAACCAACCAAACAGGCCCTTAAAGTAGAAAAGGTAAAATAAACTGAATAAAGTAGAAAAAGTAGTTTAGTTTAAAAAAGTAAAATAAACGAATATATAAAAAGGTATAATATAAGCCTAATCACATGTTATTCTATGCCTGGACAACTTGCTCTAAATGAACTTGTGCATCACACTTTCTTGCAAGCAACCCACATGCCTATATCATAAGGCAGAAGCCGATGTTTAAATCCCAAGTTATTGGTGTTTAATGCAGTAGCTTTTCTTAGACCCAAAAAGTTACCTAAATATGATTCTGCCTAACAGACATGGGCCTAACTATCCTAACCAAGGCTCGAGACTTGTAATTAATTCCATATGTTATTGGTTATATCAATCTGCTGAAGCATTTGAGAAACTGAAACTGCTATTGGCAGAGTAGCTGTTGAGGCATAATTAACACTATAAAAAGCTTCAGAAGCACTGTGATTCTTAAAGGTATACCAATAAAGAACATGGTAAGCTGCTTTTATCTACCATTAGATCAGTTTTAAGGTTTGGTTGCCTGTCAAAATAAGTATACTGTGTTACAATAGACGCTCTGGGACTAGTAGGCTAGCCAGTTCAAAGAAGAAGACAGTTTTGGGCCAGAGGCCTAAAGTTGTGCCATGAGTAAAGGTTTGTAATAAGATGAATGGAGATTTCAAGGGTGGTATATATATATTTACTAAAAGGAAACAGGTGACATGAAATGGGCAAATCATAAGTGTCACAGCATTGTTCTGCACATCTAAAGAATATGTCATTCCTTTGCAACTACGATTAACAGGCTTGGGCACCATATTTCAACGCAAATGCTGGGTCTTACAAGCACATGGATTTTTCAAATTTGTTTCGGAGATCTTATGTATTATTGTTTAATTGCTGATTATCAATCTTATCCAAAATCAGTCATGAAGCACAAACATTTTACTCCATTAAACCTTCAGATTTCTGCTGCTTATATGCAAACTGCGTTATGTCGGTATAGCACAAATTTTGAAAGTGGTTATTAGCATATGTGTTGTACTGAATGGACCTTTCCCTTTTCCTGCTTGCACAGGTTGAGGTGGAAAGGATTGATATTGGCGAACCAGAGAGTCCAGGTATCCTCTACATTCTGTTGGTTAAAAATCTTATGATGATCATTTTTCAGATACATAGATTAGCTAGTTAGTTTTCCTACTGTGCAATATTTTATATGTTGTTTCTCCAAAGTTTCTATTAAATATATCAAGTCAATTTCTTATTACACTATTTATTTATGATTGTAAATATATTTTTGAATACAATGACACATCTGGATACTTACATGGGCTGTAAAGAGGGATTTCAGCGAAGTTACATTTCTCAATATCCATCTTTTGCCCTGTAGTAGATAAGGATTTATAGATATTTGAAAGTTTCCTGTAAAATTTCTTGACTGAAAGCACAATACCTTTGCGGGAGAAATATGACAAGGATAAGCTTTCGATAACTCAAATACTATGTGTTATAAATATTAATAACATCACCTGCTGACAAATCAGTATTTATTTCTTTGTCTGCTGAAAAAGTCAAAAGTATGGGTGCTGTGTTTGACCTTTATCTTGGAGATGAGTGCAATTTCCTTTAGCAGATTTACTATTTTTAATCCTTATAAGTTCATAACCCTTCATTACTCCAGAAGAATCTTGGAAGATTGCTCATCCGAGAGTGTAAGCTATAGTCTATGAGATTTGTTTTATGGCAAATTTCCCTACTGTACATTATTTCCTTGAGAAAGAATTTGACACGATATATTTTGCAATGAAATTGTCAATTTTCAGCTGGCTCTTGCTCAATATGAATTTGTGCTTTTATTAGCCAAACCTCATTGTGATGTGAAAAGTCTGATGCTGTTGAGGCTTATATAGTTCATGTTGACACTAAAGAATAGGAATTTCCCAATTTTTCTTTTAATTCTTCAAGTTGTTTGATGAGTCAACTGCTGTTTTCTTTCGACTTAGACTTCGGCCTGTTAATGGAATTTTTGGATTATTGTTGAAATAGTTATTCCATACATGCCTCTGGTGGCATTTCTCTGTTCTATTTAACTTGCATGAAATTGAGGGCAAATTACAGTAGATGTTTATATCCAATCTTAATGTAAATTTGCGGGTTAATTACAGAAAACCCCCTATGAACTTTTTGGGAGTTGCAGTAAACCCTCATCAACTTTTTTTATTAGATTAAACCCCTCCTGAACTTTACACGTTATTGTACATTACCCCCATGTATTATTTTATTTCACTAAAATTTTTATGACTAAAGAGTTATTTTCGTCTTTTTTGGCACCTGTTTGCCTGCCACATGAGATTTTAGAATTGATGGTGCTAATTTGGAGGTTAAATGATAAATTATTATGTGAAATTTATGAAATAAAATCGTCCATAAGGGTTATGGCAATAACTCCTCAAGTTAGGGGGGTTTAGTGTAATAAATAAAAGTTGATGAGTGTTTACTGCAACTCCCAAAAAATTAATGGGGGCTTTCTGTAATTAATCCTAATTTTGCCAAACACTACCGTTAAGGAATTTTTTTTTTCCTTCCAAAATACAAATATAAAATATAAAGTGGGTAAGTTGCAGATAACCACCTCATCTATAGGTTTAATCTTTTTTAACCACTCAACTTGTTTACTAGCACTTATGGCCCTTGATTTCTTGGGGGATGGGGGAATTATCTGCAATTTATCCTTTTCAAGTGCAAGCCCAGGAGCGATTGAATGCTACAGAAGGTATAGACGAGGGGATTATATGCAATTCACCAGTAAATTATGATGCTTCCTTTGTTATACATTGGTACGAAGCACCTATTGTTGCATTTCAGGAACAAAACCCACTAACAGGACCATGGACTTCAACCCAGCTCCACAAAATGCACACTCTCTATCCCCAGCTCCTAAACTTGATGACGAAGCAGAAGAGAACATAGACATAGATGTAGATGATGATGAAGAGCCGCAACCTAAGATAAACACTGGAGAACAACCATCATCTTCCTATTTCGGCGTTGATATCAACATCCCAACTCAGCATAACGATACGGATGACGAGATTGCTGATGTGGATGTGAGCGATGGTGAAGCAGGAAAGGGGCCTAATGCTGCTGAAGCTTTAAGGGCCCAAGTGAATGCTGAGGAGGGGCAACAACAGAAAGATGATGATGAAGAGAGTTCGAGTTCGAGCGGAAGCAGTGGAAGTGGCAGCAGTGGGAGTGGGAGTGGTAGCGGGAGCAGCAGTAGTGATAGCAGCGACGATGACTCAGCTAGCTCTGCTGGTGATATCGATATCTGATGAGCATTGGTTTGTGGGAAAATTATAAGTTTTGTTTATTGTACTGTGTTGTATGATTAACTGTGGTGAAGTATGATTAACTGTGTTGAAGGAATCAGAAGGGGATTTCCGGTTGCTTCAACTCATATCAGCCTTTCAGTTGCCGATATGTAGGCTGGAAATTTTTGTTACTTTGCTATGTCACCTCTTACAGAATAAATTATACTCCCGATCTTCACCGTAACTATGGGTTTTAAAAATAATTTGTGATGAAATCAGGTACTTTGTGATGAAATCAGGACAATCAAATTGTGTATACAATTTAAACCTGTAACTATCAATGCCTATTAGCTTTAATACAAGTTAATATTTTCCCTGCTTGTACGGAAATTGTTGATATATGCTGGTAGATATAACGAGGCAACAAGTAGCTATGCTAATCGGACGTATCTGCTTATGGATGTATAGAAATTAATTGTTAATGTCTGCTGGTTGATACACAAATAAAGGATTGTCGGTACCCTAGAAAGGAAGATAATGCAATGAAGAAGAGATACACGCTTGGTGCTTGTCTCGTGACCAGTGAACACCGATAACTCGTTTGAAAAACTTCAGAAAGTTATAACTTAAAAGAAATTGGGTTTTTCTTCCCGATCAAATCATTGATATTTTTATATTTGCTCCCCACATCTTTACTATTCTAAATTTACCCCTCAAGTTGTTTACTTCGATCATATTTACCCCACACCTTAATTACAGTTAAAATCTTAACACCTATTAGATTCAAATTACTTCTATAGCCCTATTTAATCGCTTTTATAAAGTAAAATCAGCAATTTAAAATTTAATACATTACAATTATAAATTCTGAAACGCTGTAAACTCCAAAACCCATTATCAAAATGAGATGTCGGTCTGGTTTCCCTCGCGTTCGTGTCGTTCTTCTTTCTTTTTTGGGCGACTTCCTCGTAATCCTGAGGTCCCAAACATAACAAAAGTACATGACTATCAACTTGTTCTAGAAGATTGAGAACAACCACCCAGTGAGATGATAGAATTGATAAAATACCAAAAAACAAACAAATGTAGCCCCAGAATTAGTATTGTAAGCTTCATTAGAAATTTGCATTGAGGGTTAACTTAATTTAGTCCCCAGTCAGAGGATGTTTGTAAGGTAAAAAAGAACTTGACACCATTATTGTATATTCAAATTAAGCCTTGAGAACCATGGTTGAATATTGCGTAAGAAAAGCGTAAAAATAGCACTTGGAGTAATTGCGAGATGCGGCGAATTATCAAGAAGTGGATGCCGTCTTGTTTTCTTCATTCACGTATCTTCATCGGAGTCTTGGCTTTTGATGGTGACGTATACTCTTCATTGTAGAAATAAGGGTTGGAATCAATTTTCATTGGCCAAGAGAGAAGAGATAGCACTAAAGAGGTGGATGGCCTGAGATC
>NC_033798.1:27837047-27927756 GCF_001876935.1 Asparagus officinalis
TGTGTTAGTCACCTAGAACTTAAAACTAGAACTGGTATAATCTGTAGGATAAATTTTTAAGGTGTTAGTCACATAGAATTAGGAAATGGGATAATTTTTTGTAGTGTTAGTCAAGTAGAACTTTTGTAGAACTAGAATTATATTATTCTTTTGATGCGTTAGTCAAGTAGAATTCTATTAGAATTAGAATTAGGATAATTTGTCATAATTACCCCACAATACTACCTATATATATAACCATCAGTTCACCGTCCTAAAATTATCCTACACATCGAAAAGAATAACAATTGGCAAAAAAGTTCTCCGCCCTAAAATTTCACTGCTTCCCTTCGAAGAACAGCTCTTCCGCCCCCTCCCTCTGGTTAATTTCTCCGCCCTAGTAGAAAATTTCTTCGCCTCTCCTCTCTGAGCCTCTTCCCTTCCAGTGCGTTGTCTCCGCCGTGTCATCTTCTCCGACTTCATCAACTCCTCCGGCGTCGTCAACGAGATCAAGTAAAATTATAAAATTTTAAATTGTGGCAAGTACTATTATACGTGATTAAGTGAAACTAATATATGGTTAAACAATGATCTAGCGAGGGCATAAGTATATAACTTTAGTGCTTTGGATTTTAAATGAAGTTGATGATCAAGCCTTTCATTTGCTTGTAATTAGATTAAAAAATCGATTCCTTTTTCTAATTAGATCATGGTACGCAAGCTTTTATGATTAGGGTTTATATGAAATTAGGGCTTATGTTGCAATCGACAAAAAATTCAGAACGTCTTGTATATGATACGCAAGCTTTTAGGGTCTACATGATATGCAAGCTTTTATAATTGAAACATGATACTACTTAATTATATGATATTAAGCTTCCAATAGTTTAGGTCTCTGTATTCAAGGGCAACGATGTTATAGGCTCTTGTTGCTTCTTCTTGAGTGTCTGCAAATTTTTATCAGGAAACAATCGGATATTAGTATCATGAGGATAAAGTGTGAAATGCTTGTGATTGCCAATTTGTCTACATCTGATATTGTACTATGGGTTTTACACTTACTTATGCATTACATTTTAAAGTTCTGGTCAATTTCCTCCAGCACACAACATTGTAATAAGGTCTGTTAAGATTCAGCTTACATTGACAACTAAACCACCTTGATTTCCAGTAAGTCAAAATTGTTTGTATTTGTCTATCAAAGGGATAAAGAGCTTCATCAGTTCAGAAAAAAATAATTAAGCATAAAAATGTCAAATGATATTTAATCAAGACATTTCAATCTAATAACCTTTGATATTTTGAGAAAAACTAATAGAGAATCAGTTGTGATCAAGAGTAACTTGTATAGATGATAAAAATATGCAACCTATCACACCATCTCAAAGTTCAGCCCTTAGGTCCTAAAAGTTCAGGTGTAATTATGAAACAAAGTATCTGATTTCTATTACAATTGCTTGCACAATAGAGGAAATTATGAAACAAAGTATCTCATTTTTAAGTTCTTGCAGTCTCCTTGCATGGTCAAGTTTGATAATATTACTTTTGATTAAAAAATCTGTAATGCTTAGAATCGCTACCAACCTACTGACGTTAATTAACTTTGGAAAATGTTCAGATTTTAACGGTGGTTAAGGGTGAGCATAGTTCGGTTCAAACCGAACAAACCGGCCGAACCGGTCAAAATTTGACAGTTCGGTTCAATTTTTACTAGAGTTCGGTTCAGGTTGGGTTGAAGTTTTTCAATCTGAACCGACCGAATTGTATTACATATTCTAATTACTATTTGCAATAATTTAAACCCGACCCATTATAGTTCATATAGAGTTACTTTGCTGATATCTTTTGCTCTCACGTGACCTAATAGTAATAAAATAACCCAACAATAGTGTCCTCTCCAAATTCTAGGGTTTTTCATTATCTCTAGTTCTCTACCCCTCTTTATTATCTATTTGCTGCTTCTACGTTGGACTAATCCACTTTGGAGGTAAAAAACTTAATCATAATGTTGATTCTAGCATTTTCTTGATATTTCTCCTCGATTGATACATCTTTGGATCAGACTTCTATTTGGATCTGACTTATAATTTTATAGAAACTATACCTAACATCTAAATTATTACATATTTTTTATTTACTTTGTCTATCAGATTGAGATCACTTTAATTCTTTATATAAGCTTTCTCTAAAAAAATATGTAAGCTTTGGTAGGAATAAGATTTTGATTTCTACATCTAATATTCAGTAGCATTAGATAGTTTATGAATTTCAATAAATTGAAGTGTAAGAGACTTCTTTCTTCGTCAACAGATTAGATGTAAAATTGAATTTGAACATAACATTTATACCCAAGTGAAAACCGAATAAACCGACCCGACCCGAACCAAACCGACTTGAATCGATTCGGTTTTGTTTTGAATGATAAGGCAATTTGGTTTGGTTTGGCCAAATTTGGTCAAAAACCGAACCGACCAACCAATTGCACAGCCCTAACTGTGGTTAAGATGGAGGGCAAATTTGATAGAAGAAAATAATTTGACGGGTAAATTAAGAGTTATAATGAATTGAGGGGAAAATTTAAAGATACTTTCGATTTAGGGGGTATATATTGAAAAACTCATAAATTTAATAGCGGATATGTTGTTAGTATTTGTTTGTAAAAGCAATACAAGATAGACCCACATCGGATATTTGAGAATTCTTTTAGAAGTTTAAAAGCATTTAATGATTATTGGGGTTTGATAAATGGATCAAAGTACAAGCTTCTAAATCGGCATGCGGGTAGCGCGAATAATGCACGATTTTGACACGATTATTAGACACACTTAGCACTTTGCACGCTTGCCGCTATCACTTAATATTCTATTTTTTAATATATATATTTTGAATAAATTATTTTTAATGTTATTTTGAATTTTTGAAAATATGAATAGACAAGTGGCTGTTGAAAAGTGTCTGTTTGTTCCAAGGGGTGTTTTGAAAAGTTATGACTGTTGGAAGCACTTTTTCAAACATATAAATAGTTTTTTATTTGAGATATCTAAACTTTATTTTTTTCAAAGCTTTTTTGTAAAAAACATCTGCAATACTATAAACTTGTTTCACAATGAATTAGTGAAAAATTCCAGATTTGCTTGCTGGAATTTTTATTTTCTGTTGTATCCTGGGAAGAAAATTTACATTAATCCGAAGTAACTTTGAATATCAAGTGGTTAAGGAAAGTGTTTCACGCCTCAAAATTTCTGTCTCCTTTATAATTTTTCTAGCAATCTTAAAGAAATATTTCTGCTCCAATAAAATCAGAATCAATCAAGATGATGAATCAAGATATGGTCAAATTGGACTGATTCGACGGGAATAATTTCTGTCCCTGGCAAGACAAGATGATGTTCCTTCTTACAACATTGAAGATCTCATACATCCTCAATCCCTACCTGCAGCCTATAGAAGAATAAAAACCAAGTGTAGAAGGGAACCAACCTACTGAAGAGGAAATAGAAGAAATCAATAAGCAAAAGACAAAACGGGAGGAAGATGAAGTGTTGTGTCGCAGTCACATTTTGAACACACTTTCAGTTTGGTTATATGATCTTTTCACGAGGATAAAGCCAGCAAGGAAAAATCTAGAATGCACTGGAATTTAAATACAAAACCGAGGAGGAAGGTACAAACAAGTATTTAATTTCCAAATATCTAGAATATAAATTGGTTGATGACAAGTCTGTCCTAGAGCAAGTTTATGAATTGGAGGTTCTGATTAAAAAGATTCATGTTCTCAAAATAGTTATTTCAAAGTCTTTTCAAGTTGCTGCAATTATTGAAAAACTACCCTCAACTTGAAAAGATTACTCGAATAAACTAATGCATAAAACATAGGACATCTCTTTGGAACAACTTCAGAAGAATCTTCGAATTGAAGAGGAGTCATGCTTACGTGATTTAAAAATTTTTGTCCAAAGTGATTCTAAGGTCCACATAGTGGAAAAGAATGAATCTGTAGTAAAAAATGGGAACCTTCAAGTATAGAAAAATGGACAAGACTTTAAAAGGAAGAATTTTCAGAAGAAAAATGGGTCCTATTTTATTTGCGGTAAGACTAGACATTTTGCTAAAGAATGTCGTCACAGTAAAAATACTAATGTAAAATCAAAGGCTTCTGCAAATATGATAGAAGAGAATCTGGTCGCTATGATTTTTGAAATCAATATGACTTCTGTTAAGTCTGGATGGTGGCTTGATTCTGGTGTAATAATCCACGTTTGTAAGGACAAATCCATGTTCAAAGGATTTGAAGTTTTTTTAGAAATTACAGAAGTGCGAATGGGGAACAATGCTTGTGCAAAGTTTGCTCGAAAGGGGATTGTTGATATAGATTTTACTTCTGGAAAGAAATCGACTCTTATAAATGTTCTGTATGTACTCAGAATTAGAAAGAACTTAGTTTCTATTGATCTGCTTTGTAAGAAAGGGTTTCAGGTTGCTTTTGAGTCAAAAAATATAATCCTATCTAAGAACAGGATGTTTGTGGAAAAGGGTTACTCTTGTGATGGAATGTATCAACTCAGTAATAAAAATAAAGTTATATCTTCTGTTTATGTTGTTGAGTCTTCTTATTTATTGCATGATCGCTTAGCACATTTAAATGTACGCTATTTGAAAAATATGAGAAAGTTAGACTTCATTAACTTTAATAGTGAATTTGATAAATGTGAAATCAGTGCATTAACTTTAATGGTGAATTTGATAAATGTGAAATTTGTGCTAAGTCTAAATTAACAAAGAAATTTTTTCCAAGTGTTTCTCGTAAAGATTCTAAAAATTTAGATTTAATACATTCTGATATATGTGAATTAAATGGTATGTTAACTAGAGGAGGAAAAGGATACTTTATTACTTTTGTTGGTGATTGCAGTAGATATATGTATGTTTATCTTTTGAGAATAAAAGATAAATCTTTTGACATGCTTAAAAAATACAAAACAAAAGTTAAAAATCAACTTTAAAAGAAAATTAAAGTGTTACGTTCTGATAGATGTGGTGAATATTTTTCTGATAATTTTAATACTTTTTGTGAAGAACATGGTATTATTTATCAATACACAACACCTTATACTCCATAATAGAATGGTTTAGCCGAAAGAAAAAAAATAGAACTTTACAAGAAATGATAAATTGTATGCTTAATAATACTAAGTTACCTTTAAATTTATAAGGAGAAGCATTGTACACAACATGTTATATACATAATATGATTCCCTCTAAAATGTCAAATATAAGCCCTTATGAGTTATGGAAAGGTAGAAAACCTAATCTGTCATATTTTAAAGTGTGTGGGTGTTTAGCTTATTATAGAGTTCATGATCCTAAAAGAACAAAACTTAGACCTAGAGCCTTTAAAAGTGTCTTTGTCGGATATGCTGAAAATAGTAAAGTATATAGGCTACTTGATTTATCTTCTAATACTATTACTAAATCTAGAGATGTTGAATTCTTTGAAAATAATTTTTCTGCAAATTCTAAAAATGTTGAAAATGTTCCTATTCTGCTTAACTCTAGTAATATTCCTAGTTCTGATTTTCATGCTAAGGAAACTAATACATCTAAAGAAATATCAAAGCCAAGAAGTACTAGATCAAGAAAAGAGAAATCTTTACCTTCAGATTTTATTACTCCTGAACAAATTATTTTTCTTGTTGAAGGTGATAGGAATAATAATGTTTAAATATACATCCTATAAGTTTTAATGTAGATGATGATCCTAAAATCTTCATAGAAGCAATGTCATCTAGAGATGCTTCATTTTGGAAAGAAGCTGTCAATGATGAAATGGATTCTATAATGGGTAATAGTACTTGGATTTTAGTAGATTTACCTCAAGGATCAAAGCCAATAGGATGAAATGTGTTTTTAGAAGAAAATATCATTCTGATGGTTCTGTTCAAGCTTTTAAGGCTAGATTAGTAGCCAAAGGGTTTAGACAAAAAGAAGGCATATATTATTTTGATACATATTCACCTGTCGCACGTATAACATCTATTAGAATTCTTATTGCTTTGGGATCTATACATAAATTGTGCATCAAATGGATGTTAAGATTGCATTTTTAAATAGAGATGAGGAGATTTACATGGAACAAACGAAAGGTTTCATTCTTCTAGGAAATGAAAGAAAAGTATGTAAACTAATTAAATCTCTTTATGGTCTTAAACAAGCACCAAAATAATGACATGAAAAATTTGATTCTGTTATTCTGTCTTATGGTTTCAAACATAATAGTGCTTATAAGTGTATTTATTCTAAATTCACTAATAAATATGGTGTGCTTGTTTGTTTTTATGTCGACGACATGTTTATATTCGGCACTAACATGATTGGCATAAATGAGACAAAAGAGTATCTATCTTCTATGTTTAAAATGAAAGATTTAGGAGAAGTAGGTACTATTTTAGGGATTAAAGTTAGAAAATATAGTGGACATTTTATTTTAAGCCAATCACATTATATTGAAAAAATATTGAATAAATTTAATTATCTTGGTTTTAAAGAAGTTAACACTCCTTATGATCCCAGTGTTAAATTGACTGCCAATTCTGATAGAGCTGTAGCACAGGTTCTTTAATGTATGCTATGCATTGTACTAGACTTGATATAGTATTTGTTATATGCAAATTAAGTAGATACACTAGTAATCCAAGTGTAGAACATTAGAAAAGTATTTCTAAGATTTTTGGATATTTAAAGAAGACAAAAAATCTTTGTTTGTTCTATAATGATTATCCTGCTGTATTAGAGAGATACACTGATGCAAGTTGGATGACTAGTGTTGGAGACAACCAATCCACTTCTGGAATAGTTTTTACACTTGGTGGAGGAGCAGTTTCTTGGGCGAGCAAGAAACAAACATGTATCTCATACTCCACCATGAAATTTGAATTCATTGCTTTTGCCGTAATTGGTAAAGAGACTGAATGGATTAGGAACTTATTGCTAGATATTAAGTTATGGCCTAGTCCAATGCCTCCTATTTCTATCCATTGTGATAGTCAAGCCACTTTGTCAATGGCTTATAATTGTACATATAATGGTAAGTCTAGACACATAAGTATAAGACATGAATATATGAGACACTTGATAACAATTGTCTATGTTAAGACAAATAAAAACTTGGCTGATCCATTTACAAAACCTTTAGAAAGAGAGGTAGTAAAGATGACATCAAGTGAAATGAGGCTGAAACCTTATATTTAAGATCACCAGGAATGATAACCCGACCATTTACTAGAATTAAACTGGTTAAAAGGTTTAAATAGGTAATAACAAGTTTCTGAAAGTGATTGATTGATATTGACACATTAAGCCCTAAAAGATAATGTCAATATCGTCCATTACGGAAGAAGAGGATGAATTATGCTCTTACTGAAAGTCTAATGCATTATTATTGTGTGTTTAAAGTAATGGAGAACACATTGTAGACGTTTCACCTATATGAACTTAGAAGTGGTGTCGCTTCTTAAAAAAGTTAAAAGGTTTGCTCTTTAAAGAGTTCATGAACCGGGAATAAGCACAAGTCTATAACAGTGCTAAAATATTAATTCTCATTGAAACAAGAGATTAGTATATGTACAACATTCTTCGGTCCTATCACAAAGAGTAATTATATTAATGTTAAGGCAACTAACGACTTTGAAAGAACTTTGAGGTGTTTGTACAAAGTAAAAGTTTAAATCGAAAGATATCTCTACTTATGTATACTTATCTCATTTTATACATATTGCAGATTATTTTTAAATAAAGTAATATTTAAAAAAAAATTTGTTTTTCCAAACAAAGTGGGGGATTGTTAGTATTTATTTGTAAAAACAAGATAGTCCCACATCAGATATTTGAGCATTCTTTTAGAAGTTTAAAAGCATTTAATGATTATTGGGTTTTGATTAATGGATCAAAGTACATGCTTCTAAACCCGTGTGCGGGTAGCGCGAATAATGTGCGATTTTGATGCGATTATTAGACGCACTTAGCACTTTACACAATTGCCACTGCCACTTAAATATTCTAACTTTTTAATATATATTTTGAATATATTATTTTTAATGTTATTTTGAATTTTAAAAAATATGAATAGACAAGTGGCTGTTGAAAAGTGTCTGTTTGTTCCAAGGGGTGTTTTGAAAAGTTATGACTGTTAGAAACACCTTTTCAAACGTATAAATAGTTTATAATTTCAGATATCTTAATTTCACTTTTTCAAAACTTTTCTGTTAAAAATATCTGCAATACTACAAACTTGTTTCACAACGAATTAGTAAAAAATTCCAGATTTGCTTGCTAGAATTTTTATTTTCTGTTGTATTCTGAGAAGAAAATTTACATTAAGCCAAAATAACTTTTAATATCAAGTGGGACAAATATTTCTTTAAGGAAAGTGTTTCACAGCTCATAATTTCTGTCTCCTTTATAATTTTTCCAAACAAATGCAGGGCATTGAAGCTAATTAACTTTTTATGGCGCCTTCCTCATAATCTTGTGGTAAAACACTTGACAATTTAGCCCTCATTTATTCTAAGCTGCATCAGAAATTTGCGTCGAGAAGTAAGTCAATTTAACCCCTAAATCAGAGGATGTTTGTAAGGTCAAAAGCTTGACACCATTATTGTATATATTCAATTCGAAACCTTGAACCATGGCTGAACTTTGCATCAGGAAACCATAGAAACAGGATTTGAAGAAATTGCGAGATTCAGTGAATTATCGAGAAGAGGATGACATGTAGTCTTCTTCATTCTGTACAAGAACGTACCTCGTCAGTGACGGCAGAGATGAGGCGAGGCAAAGTCGCTTGCGTGTAGAGGCAACATCAAAGAGGGTTAGAAGCTCGCTTGAAGGCGAGGTGGATGACCCGACTCGCCTGATGGCGAGGTCGAGGCGAAGGACTCGCTTGAAGGCGAGGACGAGTGAGGCAAGGTCGAGACTCGCCTGATGGCTTCGTGTGCGGGTGTACGGGCCGCCTATTTGCATGGGAGCCAGCTGTAGATAGTTGGAAGTGGGGGCTCGGCTAAAATTTCCCTAGGGATTCCCTATAAAAGGGAAACCCTGTTCTCGTGAGCTCTTAGAGCGACAGAGAGAAAACCCCTTGGAGCTGGCGGCGACGATTTGGAGCAGAGAGATCGGAGCGAGTTTGAGTTGGGAGGTAGAGAATTTATTCTACCTCTGTTTGTTGGGCTTTCGTTCCCTCTGCCATTTGTTGAGCCCATTTGTCCTGTACTCATTAATTGAGAGGAGTTGGTGAAGTTTAGGGGGTTTATTTGGAGGGATTAAGAGAGAGTATGAGCGGTGATTTTAGATTAAAATCACCTGCTATTTGTTGAGATATCTCAAGTTTAAGATATTCTCTCTTATTTGTAATTTCTTGTTATTAATAAGAAATTAATTGTGCCGCTCCTTGTAGGCGTATAAAACTTCTTATAGGTCCCTTAACACAGCTCGGCACGGTGATTCGACAAACCAATGAACCATCGGGCGATATATCCAAACATGATCGTTAGACCACAACACCGAAGCTAAGTGACACGCGACGAAGCGGATTAATGAAGCAACGAGGTTAACGAACCGCACGCAAACAACGGAATGCATCCAATCGCGTGCCCAATCAAGCTAACGGGTCGATGAATCAACGAGTCATCCAACCGTAGAGTCCACCACATCAAACAAGATCGGGAGCGGACTCGAACTCGAACACCAAAGCGGATTTACTGCCAAATCAGAGTCCAGGTCAACAAATCAAGTTCGAATGAAGCGCAAGATCGGAAAACGGCAAAACCAAACACCTAGAGGGCTCGGCCGAAACCGAGCCACCTCTAGGTGGATCGGTGGCCGAGCCACCTCTAGGTGGCTCGGTGGCCGAGCCACCAGCTTGGTGGCTCGCAAAAACGCGAGCCACACACTTGGTGCTCGGTCAAAGGCCGAACCACCAAGTTTGTGGCTGCGGCGAGCCACCAAAGGTGGCTCGGCGAGCCAGCGAGCAAAGGTGGCTCGGTAGCCGAGCCACCTAGGTGGCCGACCGAGCCACCTTTTGGGTGGCTCGGTGGCCGAGCCACCTGGCCGAGCCACCTGGCCGAGCCACCCAGATCTGGGCCCAGATCTGAGCCCAGATCTGGATTGAAATACCTATAAATAGAGAAGGAGGGCTTATTTTTAAGGGGTTGGATTTTTGGTGGAACTTTGGAGGCGAAACTCTGCTAGATCAAGAACTACACTTCGGAGTTTTGGAGCTTTGAAGACTCAGACTTTTTCAGATCTGGTTCTTGGCGATCATCCACGCCAAATAAGGCAGAAGTTCGAGAGAGATCAGATCTGAGATCCACATGGTCATCCTTCGGATCAAAACTTGGTTTTTGATCCCGAGAAGAGTATCGATTTCGCTTGGTCGATTTCGATTACTTAGGGCTATTATTTCCTTGGTGAAATAATCCCCTCGGCTGGTATTTCCTTCGTGAAATAACACCCGTCATACCGTGTAGATCCAATCGGATCAAGATCGCGCGGTGGTCCACGAATTAACCCCGGCGTAGGCAAAGAACCCACACAAACAAGAGACCGCAAAATAGGATCTTGTGATTTGTTCCGAAAGAAGGAAAGTTGTAATCTTTTAAGATTTTCTTTTTGTTGATTTTGTTGTAACCGGATCTTATAAAAAGACCGGATCTTTTATAACCGATAAACTGTTGCTCAAGAAAACAATGACATCAATGAAAGCAATTTTTCCCGCGAACAATCTGACGACCACAGTGGGAGCCACCGATCTCGCTGCCGAGATCATTGCGTCGCAGCCGTGGATCTCGATCCCGGTCGAGGAGGAGGTCGAGTATGAATTCGACCAACAAAAGTTCGAGGAGTATCTGTCATCCTCGTCCGGATCCACCTCCCCCCTCAAGTCCAAGAAGTTCTCCTCCAGGAGAAAAGTCCGTTGGTACGAAGAAGTGCAGAATACCAACGAAGATCTCACCCCAATTGATGCCAAAGTTGCATCGGGTGAAGCTCCACCGACCTCCAACCAGGTCAAATCTATTCTCGCCAATGCCTCCGCCGCTGAGGGCGTAGTAACTGTCTCAAAGAGAGCTCGCCAGAGGCGACGTCAATGTTAGATCCTAGAGGGGAGGGGGGTGATTAGGGTCTTATGCTAATCTAATCCGATTAAATACCAATTAAAATTAATAAACAAGTTATCCTAGCAAGTGTGAAATACAACAATATATATGAGCTAGGATAAGTAATATGAACAACAAGATATATCCTAACAAAGAGATATAGGCAATGTATGTGCAAGGATATATAAGCTCAAGGGTAAACAATCTAAACTAGATCTCGAGGAGATCTCTACTATCACAACCGGGTTTTCTACGTTCACCCGAACAACGTTTACACCTCACAATACAATCACTATGCAATCACACCTCACACACTAAGTGTTGGTCCTAGCCCGTGTCCTCCTCCTCAAGTGCTCGGTTACAACCTCTCCCTAGGCACGTCAACCGACGCCACTCCTCTTGGATTCGACCCCGTCTCTCACCACACACTTCTCTCGGTGTACAAGTGTATTACAAGTGAATCCTCACAATTAGGCTCAATACAAAGTGTTTGTTCTCTACAATGAATGAGAACGACGACGCCCCTCCTCTTGGATTCGACCCTGTCTCTCACTACACACTTCTCTCGGTGTACAAGTGTATTACAAGTGAATCCTCACAATTAGGCTCAATACAAAGTGTTTGTTCTCTACAATGAATGAGAACGAATTATAAGCTCACTCTCTAAGTTACACAATCCCACAACCCAATTATACCATGAATGTAAATACAATAAGCTCAATGGTTGTGCGTGTACAAAGAGATAAATAAAATCAATTGAACTAAACTCAATATAAATCTAGCTTATGGAAATTATAATCAAAATAATAAATTGCTAGATGAGTTTAGAAACACTTCTCTAAAGATGACAAGAGAGTGGGAGAAGAGTGAATGCTCAAACACCAAAGGATGATCTCCACTTGCTCTTGTGAAATTTGCTTCACAAACAAAACTCTTAAACACTCTTTTAAACAAACACAAAACACCCTTAAACTTGTTGAAACAATTCTCTTAGTTAGGTTGAAAGAGAACATCAATAGGGTATTTATACCCACTCAAAATCTCAGCCAAACCCCAAAACAAATGACAGAAAAGTCCCCAGAAGACAGCTCAGAAAAATAGCCGTTAGTGTCTAACGGATCTATTGGCGGTCGACTGACAGAACGTTCGGTCGATCCGACACGAGAACAAAACTCGCAAGAACTGTTCTGGACCATCGTCGGCTCGACGGGCGCGGTCGACCGATTGGAGCTCTCGGTCGACATGCAATCGGTCGAACTGACCAACTGCTCTGGGACCATGCTGACGAAAGAAACAACGAACGGTCGAACCGGGTCCCGGTCGACGAAAAGCTGGATATGTACAGAACTGGTTCTGAAAAGCATATTTTCTGAACTTTAAAACACTTGTTTAAAAATTCACACAAATTCCAAAAAAATATAAAAACTTTGGGGAATGTTGTAGACATGGTAATAAACATGCTATTCAGAAATGACTTCCCAAATAAAAATATCATTATTTTATAAATATGTTCAAAAAACATTGAAACTAAAAGTTGATATTTTGATTATTTCTGGCTAAAAAACATTTTGAACCTTTTATGAAATGAATTGTAGTAGACTTGATAAAGATTATAACATGTTGTTATTGAAGTTATAACTAAGAAATCAATTTTTCATAAAATTGACTACTTTTATGCAATATATTCAAAACACAATATGATTTATTAATATATAAGCTGTCTTAAACGTGAAATCTATTAGGCATATAAACATTGAACAAATTAGTAATTTTCCAATTCTATTCATTAGTTTCATATAAAATCGAAAATTATTAAACCAAAAAAATATATGTTATATATAATTAAATATATTATATATTATATACTTATATATATATATATATTATATATATATATTTATTATATATATATATATATATAATATATTATATATATATATATATATATATATATAACTGTATATATACAAAACCAAAAACCAAAGCGTGTATGTGTGTATATGATTGAGCTTAAAGTACTAACACACATAATATAAAACCTAAAACTAATTTACCCAAGCTTGATTGGTCTTCAATAAGCTTGACTTGGTAATCTCGCGGATGAAGCTTGTAATTGGATCTTTAACTTGAATTGACGTTGCTTCACTCCACCATTCCGCCAACCTCCTCTTGATATGATCGTGTAGGCTTAATCCATCCAACCTCCAACAACGTTGTTTGTCTACAATACATAAGAATGTACAAACACTAGACAAACAACATTAGTAGTAAATTATTATAAATCATCATCAAAATAAGAAGGCCAACAATCTCCCCCTTTTTGATGATGACAAACAATTTACAAAAAAAGGATATATGCATGAAATGAAATGAATATATAAATTATAATTCACATGCATATAAACAAGAAAGAATATACATATACTCACAATATTTCTCCCCCTTTGACAACATCAAAAAGGGGACAAAAAGAATAAGAGAGCGAATGCTCCCCCTATCAATAAGCATAGGTGAGTATAACATATAGAAAGATATAGGGATTGCCCCCCTATCAAAATGCCATATGAAATATATGCAATAATAGATCATGGCAAAACATGTGAGCAAGCATACATGAATATGCTAAATATCACTCACATACAAAAAGATAATGAGAACATATATAAATATATCAAGGTGAAAGATAGTGTCTCATATCAAAGAACATAAAAACCATTTGGTAGATTTATGAAATCAAAAGAAGATAAACATGAAAATCATGCAAAAAGTTTTCAAATGAAAACAAATCAACCAAAAGAAATCATATATCAAAGTTTAAATCCAAAAACTATGTTTGATCAATCAAGAAAATTTTCTTTGTGGGATTTGATCAAACCACATATGGAATACATTATAAGGTACGAATAGATGATCCATAAGCACAAACACATAAATATCATCATATAAGTGAAATATAATGAATTCAAAGCAATAATTCAAAACAAAATATTTGATAAAAGAATTTCAAGAGAGGCAACAATATATCAAGCTCTTAAGCTTGTTCCAACCCATATAATCATTCTAGCATTCGGTAAACATGATTTGGGAATAAACACCCAATAAATTCGGAGGGTTATATAAATACAAACCTCTCATCAAAATAAAACCAATAATCATGAAAACAAAATAATTTGACCAATAAAAGGAATTGTTTTCATAAAAGTTTAAAATACATTTTTTCAAAACCAAAAAAAATAAAAACACTAAAATTATTGGTTTAAATTCAAATTTATTTTGGTACCCAAGTATTCTTGGTACCAAAAGGTTTAGGGACATGACCCCTATCATTTAAGCTCAAAGCCCTAGGGTTATGAACCCTTTTGGGCACATATGGTGCACTAACACGGTCAAAACAATATTCATTCAAATGACCATTTCGATTGCAATTTGTGCAATGAAAGAGATCCATTTGTTTTTGTGGACCATTAGCTCGTGTACGGGAACCATTTGCAAACAAAGGTAAATTATTTGATGCTCTTTGCAAATGTGAAACATTATCAAAACAAAACTTTCCTAAGTGGCCATATCTACCACAAACATCACATCTAAAAACATATGGCCTACTAGAAACATTTGGCAAATAAGATTTTTTTTAAATCAAAACAATATTTGGCCAAATGACCAAAACGACCACAAAGATCACATGAATACACATGAGCATGCATATGATGAACTTTATGAGAGTATGCATGTGCATGTGCATGTGATGAAGAAGTCTTATGAGATGCACAAGAAACATTAGTCTTGGAGGATTTATGTGCATCATAGCAAAACTTAGCTAAATGGCCTTTACGACCGCAAATAGAACATTTATAAGCTTTGCTATACAAGTGTGCAAAGTGTACGGGTTTAGAAGTTGTAGTACGAGACTTTGCACCCAAGTCCATAAGTTTCTTATTATCTACAATGCATGTTTTAAGGGTTGAATCTAAAGATAATATGCGTTCTTTAACATGATCCAACACATTATTAGGCATACAAGCATTGGAAAAAGAAGTAGATGAAACATGATCATTTCTAAAAGAATTAAACTCATTTCTAATAGTTTCTACTTCTATCATGGCATCATTATTAGCAAGAGTTAAGCTAGCAATAGATGAAGACATGTTATTATTTTCCAAACTTAATAACTCATTGTTTTCTTTTAAAATAGCATTCTCTTTAACAACAATATCAAGTTTGGAAGCTAGCGACTCATGATCAGATTTTAAACTAATATGCTTGCTTTTAAGATCAATAAAATTATTTTGCAATTTAGTATAGGCATGAGATAATCTATCATATGCACAAGCGAGTTCATTGATGGATATATCACTATCGGATTCCGAATCGCTTACCACACTAGGGCTATCGCCTAGTGGCCGTGTGCATGATGATGCTCCACACTCACTTGAAGAACAATCCTCCAAACTACGTCGGATTTCCTCCAAGTTGCCTTGATGTGCTTCTATGAATTTCCATAAATTGTAAGCACTATCAAAATGAACAAATTTGTTAGAAAAGGATGAGTCAAAAGCATTAAGCAAAAATTCTAACAAACGCTTGTTCATTGTAAACATTTTATTATCATGATCGCTCCACTTGGATTTCTCCAATGTGGGCACAATATAAGCACAATCAATAATTTTCCATAAGTCAATATTTCTAGATTCAACAAATAGTTTAAATCTAGAAGCCCATTGTGCATAGGGAAAACTAATGAATTTAGGAGCAACATTTGATTCATAGCCTAAACGAAATACATTTATATTCATGATATATATGTGAATATATGCAAGCAAGACAAAAGCAATCATAACTAGATTAGCACAAAACAAGCAATATACAAAGGCGATATAAGATATGAACATAAAAGTAAGTGCGCCAATGCAATCACAAACAAACAATATGATTACGGAGTTCGGTCCCCACGACCTACGTCTCCGCTCCTCACCTCGAGGAGATCTCCACTATCACAACCGGGTTTTCTACGTTCACCCGAACAACGTTTACACCTCACAATACAATCACTATGCAATCACACCTCACACACTAAGTGTTGGTCCTAGCCCGTGTCCTCCTCCTCAAGTGCTCGGTTACAACCTCTCCCTAGGCACGTCAACCGACGCCACTCCTCTTGGATTCGACCCCGTCTCTCACCACACACTTCTCTCGGTGTACAAGTGTATTACAAGTGAATCCTCACAATTAGGCTCAATACAAAGTGTTTGTTCTCTACAATGAATGAGAACGAATTATAAGCTCACTCTCTAAGTTACACAATCCCACAACCCAATTATACTATGAATGTAAATACAATAAGCTCAATGGTTGTGTGTGTACAAAGAGATAAATAAAATCAATTAAACTAAACTCAATATAAATCTAGCTTATGGAAATTATAATCAAAATAATAAATTGCTAGATGAGTTTAGAAACACTTCTCTAAAGATGACAAGAGAGTGGGAGAAGAGTGAATGCTCAAACACCAAAGGATGATCTCCACTTGCTCTTGTGAAATTTGCTTCACAAACAAAACTCTTAAACACTCTTTTAAAACCCTTAAACTTGTTTAAACAATTCTCTTGGTTAAACTTGAAAGAGAGCAGCAATAGGGTATATATACCCACTTGAAATCTCAGTCAAGAAGCCCAAACAAAAGACAAAAACAGCCCCAGCAAACAGCTCAGAGAAATAGCCGTTGAAGTCCAACGGTCACATTGGCGGGCGACCGGGAATTCTCGCGGTCGACCGCGAAGAACAAAAACACTGAGTACTGTTCTGGACAGTCTTCGGTCGACCGGTGCGGTCGACCGATCGAGCTCTTGGTCGACCATATCGGTCAACCGACCAACTCTCTGCTGCATGCTGTCGAAAGAACACAAAAACTGATATAACAGAAAACTGGTTCTGAAAGCTGTTTTTCTGAATTTAAAACACTGTTTAAAAATATCAAACAAATTCCAAAAAATATAAAACTTTGGGGAATGATTGTAGACATGATAATAAACATGCTACAAAAACATGAAAACCTGAAAATTGATATTTTGATATTTTGGCTTAAAAAACATTTTGAAACCTTTTGAAATGATTGTATAGACTTGATAAAAGATATAACATGTTGTTATGAAGTCTATAACCTAGAAATACAATATTTTCATAAAATTGCATATTTTATGTAATATATTCAAAACACTAAATATGATTTCATTAAGTATAAGCTTGTTAAACGTGAAATCATATATAGGCATATAAACATGAAACAAAATAGTATTTTCCAATTCTATTCATTTGTTTCATATATAAACTCGAAAATTATTAAACCAAAAAAAAATATATGTATATATAACTGTATATATACAAAACCAAAAACCAAAGCGTGTATGTGTGTATATGATTGAGCTTAAAGTACTAACACACATAATATAAAACCTAAAACTAATTTACCCAAGCTTGATTGGTCTTCAATAAGCTTGACTTGGTAATCTCGCGGATTAAGCTTGTAATTGGATCTTTAACTTGAATTGACGTTGCTTCACTCCACCATTCCGCCAACCTCCTCTTGATATGATCATGTAGGCTTAATCCATCCAACCTCCAACAACGTTGTTTGTCTACAATACATAAGAATGTACAAACACTAGACAAACAACATTAGTAGTAAATTGTTTGTAAATCATCATCAAAACAAGAAGGCCAACAGTCAACGCCTGGCACGACAATTCGCGAAGGCAATGAAGTCCACTGACGGAATCCGCTATAACGCGGATCTGAAGAGCAGGAGAGGCAAACAGCCTCAACAAACAATGAATGGCAGCTTCTCCAAGCCGCCAATGAATGAATGGATCCGTGTCAAACGGAATCGTTCAACTGGTTCGTTGGTTTGTCGAATCACCGTGCTAAGCTGTGTTTAGGGACCTATAGGCAGTTTTATATGCCTACAAAGTCGCCACCAATCCGCCAAGTATGGAAGCCGAAGTCTGAAGCGGCGATTCAGGCTAAAGAGCAACCTTTGCAGCCTTCAGCAAAAGTTCAACCTCCGGCGAACTAACCTAAATCACCGATAATTCCCATAGCTGCTCCGGGAGATCCCGCAGGACCATCCCGAAGAAGGAGGTCAGTTTTGGAACACCTCGGTCCACTTCCCGATGAGCGATGCGAAGCTCCAGTTCAAGAATGTTTGGGCCCGATAAAGAAGCCCCGAACGACTCAACATGCTGGGAGTCACCGCCACCCTCAACATGACAAAGAGATCAGGGTAGCTAGGCACACCAATTTGCGCATTGAAGTCCAGGAGCCAGCTGAGAATTCACGCCCACAAAGGCATGTTTCGAGGCGCGTTACTCTTGAAAGCCCAAGGAAGGCAGTTTGCCCTCAGAAGGAAACATTGTCGTCTGATGACGATAGCGTTATACCTGAGAAGTCGTGCCAACACACGATAGGTTACTCCGACCTTCAAACCGACGAGTTGTACTATCGTGTTGGGGGTACAAGTAAAACCAGGAAAAGGAGTCCTCGAGAACTAGAAACTCAATGCCCCTGTTCCAAACTCATTCGGGCAGTATTATCTGAGTGCAACTGCATCAAGATAGTCCCCGAAAGAATTTCGGTTTTCGAAAGGCTCAGTACCAAAACGCCAAAACCAAGGCCTAGGCGTTTCCGACAAAGAAGAACAGTAGTTGAAGATGGAGAATTTTCGAGGGTCACCACTAATATGAGCAACAAAGGGACATCGACACAGGATAATCCAAAGTCGATTCCGGAAGCACCCCAGTGTGTAACCCGTCTGCAGTCTGGAGCCATCATACGAGGAACTTATGGTAGGATTCAGACAAGATTACCTTTAGAAGATGAAGAATCGGATGCCTACTCTGCGGTCGCATCAGATAATACAGTATCCAGCGAAGGACAACCCCGCGAGTCACTTATGATAAGCGCGGAACAAGTGGCTAAGATGCTCGAAGAAGCCATGGCTAAACAACAGGAGAGCTTCAGGTTCGAAATGCAGATGGCCATGTAGAATATGAGAGAAATGCATGACCAACAAGATGAGGACACGAGTGCAGATGAAGCTCATAATGCCAATAATCCTCCCGTCAATGTAGGGGGTGGTATCGAGAATGCTAGTCATAACGCCACACTTCCACCTCAGAATCGTGCTAACGAAAATACAGGTGAAAGTTTGAAGATTAAAAACCTCGAGAGCAAAATCAATACGTTGATTTCCGCTCAAGAGATGAAAAATACGGGCATTCCTTGTCCATACCCAAGAGAATGTGAATCAATCCCGTATCCGACGAAGTTCAATCTAATTAACTTCACGCCGTTTGATGGGGAGGGTTCACCCACTCAGCATTTGATTTACTTCAAATCACACCTAGGGGTTATCTCTGGTAATGAGCCTCTGATGGTACGGTCCTTCGTTGGCACTCTTCGTGGAGCCGCCTTCGATTGGTATCGCCGCCTCAAGCCAGGAAGTGTGAATAGCTGGGACGACATGGAGACTAAATTCCTCACCAACTTCTTCGACGACGACACCGAGATATCCATCGGGTCGTTGCTTGACGAGAAACAGAAAGACGGAGAATTAGTTGATACCTTCGTCAAAAGGTTCCGGAACAAGGCGATGAACTGTCGGGACCCGATCACTGAGGAGTTCATTCTCCAGACTTGCCACAACAACCTCGCATTGGACGTGTTGGAAGCAATGGGGACAGCACCGTCCAAAATATGAAAGGATTTGAAGGTCCGAGGAGAGCAAGCCAAGCGATTCCTCAAAAGGAAGAAGGCCGAGAGGAGCCAACCGATGGCTAATCCTCCGAACTCGAACTTCGCCTCCCGTGGTAGGGGCAAGGCACCTGCAGCGGCTGTTGATCAAATGTCGCAACAGCAGCCCCGGAGACAGCAGAAGACTTCGGATCAGAGGCTCCAAATAGAGTACTCATTCAAGGACGAAGACGTTCCAGCCATCTTCGAGACCCTTCTCGAAAGCAACAAGATCAAGCTGCCACCCATCATCCGACAAGTATAAGAGTATAAACTGCTTCTCAATCCTCCGACCGGTATAAGAGGTTAAACTGCTCCCTGATACTCCAACATGTATATGAGTCTAAACTGTTTCATTTCTTTCACGGGAAGTTCCTGGAGAATTTTTATATGTAATATTCTTAAGGATAACCCGGTCATGTAACTGAGTACAATGTCGGACCCAGTTCCACAAGGGAAGCTGGGGGTGGATTATTCATGTATCGGGAAGTTCCCGAAAGAATACCACGTGTGATATTCTTAGGGATAATCCAATCACTATAAAAGTGATAAGTAAAACATCCACATTTAAACTCTAAAGGTTGGAATGTTCTCCATTATTGTTACCAAATTCACTAATTCTCATGAGTTATCTTGTTGAGACGAGATTCGATCCTTTTGACAGATTAATCTTTCCTCACAAAAATCCCCCACTGATCAAGTCAATTGACGGTGGGTCCACTAAATTTTCTGTCTGCCAATTCATGGCAATTTCCAAAGCTTGACGTGTTAAGTCCTGATTACTTAACGTCAAAACCCTTCATCGAGTGGCCAATACAAACCAGTATTTCTACTGCTACTTGCATTCCACTCCCTTTGCTTTCAGGTCAAACCTATAAAAGATAGGGCCACAACCAAAATCTCCTCTCGATTCCTTTAATGAACGAGAGGCCCATAAATTGAGCGATCAAACCTTCCTATAGTTAGGATCGTCTTAAACCTCCCATTCGGTCAAACCTTCCTACAGTTAGGACCAAAACCAAAATCCCCTCTCGATTCCTCCAATGAACAAGAGGTCCACTTTCAAATCGAGTGATCAAACATTTCTATAGTTAAGATCATCTCAAACTCCCGCTTGGTCAAACCTTCCTACAGTTAGGGCCAAAACCACAATTCACTCTCGATAAATGAGGAATTCACCTTTAATTCGGTAATCCAACCTTCCGACAGTTAGGATTATCCGAATCTGTTCGATTCTCGGAGTGGAGATCCCACTTCTAGTTTATTTTGCGCTGGAAATAGAATATAAAATTCTTCCTTTCCAGAATCAAGGAATAGAATATAAAATTCTTCCTTCCTTGTATTCGGGTTCGCCTTCACCCTAATAGAAGACCGGGAAATAGAATATAAAATTCTTCCTTTCCCACACCAACCTTTTCCAAGAATTTATCAATCTAGGATTCATCCTAGGAAGTTTATCCCGAATCCTAAGCAGGGATAAGTCTGCGCCTAACACGCGCTGCCGGTTTAGTCTTTCTCCGTAGAAAAAGACACCAGAGTTCGATTCTGGGGTATTCTATCCTAAAACCTAAGTAAGGATAAGTATGCGCCTAACACGCGCTTCCGGTTAGTTCTTAACCGTTAAAAAGAACACCCATCCACATATTCAACATTGTGGCAGGTCGTCATTAATAACACCAAAATCCATGCCTTACACGCATGGGGAATTTCATCCTGAATCCTAAGAAAGGATATGCCGACGCCTAACACGCGTCGCCGGTTTAGTCTTTCTCCGTAGAAAAAGACACCAGAGTTCGATTCTGGGGTATTTTATCCCGAAGCCTAAGTAGGGATAAAGTCAACACCTAACACGTGTCGCCGGGTAGCCTATTCCCGTAACAATGGCGAAGTCTATGTATTCGACATCATAACACGCGTCGCCGGTTTAGTCTTTCTCCATGGAAGAAGACACCAGAGTTCGATTCTGGGGTATCCTATCCTGAAACCTAAGTAAGGATAAGTCAGCGTCTAATACACGTTGCCGGGTAGCCTATTCCCGTAACAATGGCGAAGCCTACGTATTCGAAGTCGTAGCAGCGAGTCTAAGGGAGTTCATACCGTTAGCATAACGTCACATGCGGAACAGATTTAGACAATCCGCATGCTAGCCCGACTCAAACGGTAGTCGGTAAAGGCTAATCAAATCCGTTGAAGGCTGGGGGTTAGCCAAAAATCCTAAAGTCAACGCCTAACACGCGTTGCCGGGTAGCCTATTCTCGTAACAATGGTAAAGCCTATGTATTCGACATCATAGCAAAAAGTCTCAGAGAATTCACTCTCTTAGCACAACGTTACATGCAGAACAGATTTAGACAATCCGCATGCTAGCCCGACTCAAACGGTAGTCGGTAAAGGCTAATCATATCCATTGAAGGCTGGGGGTTAGCTAAAAATCCTAAAGTCAACGCCTAACACGTGTTGCCGGGTAGCCTATTCCCGTAACAAATAGTAAAGCCTATGTATTCGACATCATAGCACAAAGTCTCAGAGAATTCACTCTCTTAGCACAACGTTACATGCGGAACGGATTGAGACAATCCGCATTCTAGCACGATTCAAACGGTAATCGGTAAGAGCACGTTAAATCCGTTGAGGGCTGAGGATTTGCCAAAAATCCTAAGTCAACGTCTGATACACGTTATTGTTTAGTCTTTTCACAGGAGAAAGACGAAGTCTACACATTCAATATCGTAGCACTAAAAGGGTTAACTCTTTTAACTTAACGTCACATGTGGAACGGACTTAAACAATCCGCATGCTAGCCCGACTCAAATGGTAGTCGGTAAAGGCTCATCAAACCCGTTGATGGCTGAGGATTTGCCAAAAATTCTATAAATACGAGTCATTGACGCATCAGCTCTGTTAGTTGGTCTTGTGACTCGATTATCCAACAACATTAAGATAAGATCCACACATGCAGATGAATCAGCTTTAACAGTTGGTCCTGCAGCCCCGACACTTGGGACCACCATGCTCCAATACCTTAAGAGCTTAAACTGTGTATACTCCAATGAGGTATACGAGTATAAACTATTCCCTATTTTTGTTGAGAAGTTTCTGGAGAGTATTATTCTAAAAATATTCTTAAGGATAACTCAACAACACTCCGAAAAGTATAAGAGTATAAAGTACTTCTCAAGACTCCAGCAGACGTACGAGTATAAACTGTGTCAAACGCCGGACAACGCGTCGCAACTCAACGCCAACAATCGATGGTCGGTTCTATGTTGAAACAGCAAACACGAGCTAAAGATCAGAAAATCAGGAATTGACTTCAAGTTCAAAATTCCGACAACGGTCAGACAATAAATGCAGCACCGGAACCCTTGCAGACATTCGACAAAGCGATGAATAGCCTGGAGGAATAAAAGAATCAATAATAGAAGCCATTCCAAGGTCTCGTTACACCAATTGAAGGTTGGGACAATCATATCCAAAGTATTCCAGACTCTTCTATAAAAGAATGAGGCTGAAATACTTTGGAGGGGGTATCTGTAGGCGTATAAAATTGCTTATAGGTCCCTTAACACAGCTCAACATGGTGATTCGACAGACCAACGAACCATCGGGCGATATATCCAAACATGATCGTTAGACCACAACACCGAAGCCAAGTGACACGCGACGAAGCGGATTAACGAGGCGACGAGGTTAACGAACCGCACGCAAACAACGGAATGCATCTAATCGCGTGCCCAATCAAGCTAACGGGTCGATGAATCAACGAGTCATCCAACTGTAGAGTCCACCACATCAAACAAGATCGGGAGGGGACTCGAACTCGAACACCAAAGCGGATTTACTGCCAAATCAGAGTCCAGGTCAACAAATCGAGTTCGAATGAAGCGCAAGATCGGAAAACGGCAAAACCAAACACCTAGAGGGCTCGGTCGAAACCGAGCCACCTCTAGGTGGCTCGGTGGCCGAGCCACCACTTGGTGGCTGAGCCACCTAGATGCCCGGGCATTGGCCGAGCCATCTCTAGGTGGCTCGGTGAGCCACCAAGGTGGCTCGGTAGCCGAGCCACCTAGGTGGCCGGCCGAGCCACCTAGGTGGCCGACCTAGGTGGCCGAGCCACCTGGATCTGGGCCCAGATCTGAGCCCAGATCTGGATTGAAATGCCTATAAATAGAGAAGGAGGGCTTATTTTTAAGGGGTTGGATTTTTGGTGGAACTTTGGAGGCGAAACTCTGCGGGATCAAGAACTACACTTCGGAGTTTTGGAGCTTTGAAGACTCGGACTTTTTCAGATCTGGTTCTTGGCGATCATCCATGCCAAATAAGGCAGGAGTTCGAGAGAGATCATATCTGAGATCCACACGGTCATCCTCTGGATCAAAACTTGGTTTTTGATCCCGAGAAGAGTATCGATTTCGCTTGGTCGATTTCGATTACTTAGGCCTATTATTTCCTTGGTGAAATAATTCCCTCGGCTGTTATTTCCTTTGTGAAATAACACCCGTCATACCGTGTAGATCCAATCGGATCAAGATCGCGCGGTGGTCCACGGATTAATCCCGGCGTAGGCAAAGAACCCACACAAGCAAGAGACCGCAAAACAGGATCTTGTGATTTGTTCCGAAAGAAGGAAAGTTGTAATCTTTTAAGATTTTCTTTTTGTTGATTTTGTTGTAACCGGATCTTATAAAAAGACCGGATCTTTTGTAACCGATAAACTGTTGCTCAAGAAAACAATGACATCAATGAAAGTAATTTTTCCCGCGAACACTTCTGTGGACGTATGCAAATTTGCCGAACCATGTAAAAATTGGTTGTTTGCATTTGTGCCATTATTGTGTTTGTATTTGGCCTTCTTTCCAACGACGTTTGTTTGGTTCTCGGGCATTAGATACCAACAAGTGGTATCAGAGCTTCGGGCTATGTTTGGGCTATTTGGAGGATTAGAACACTTTGAAAGTTCGTCTAGGATTCGTTTGGTGATAAAGGTGGGATCTTTACTATTGGTGATATTTTTTACCGTCGTGTGGGGGTGAGATCTTTTGGAAGCTCTTGTTAGAGTTTTAGTTGGAGATAAAAATTTCTCTTTATCAGTTTAGATCTATTCTTCGATTGTTCCGCATTGGTTGTTGGTGCCTTGAGATAGATGCCTGAGAAAGAAGTTGTGGAGGGTTCTTCCGGTGTGAAGACCATCCAAAGTTTGAATATCCACTCTATGAAGATAGACGTGGAGAAGTTTAATGGTACTAACAATTTTAGACTTTAACGATGTGAAGTCTTGGATGCGCTCAACGTACAAAATTTGGAAGATACGTTGGCGTCGGACAAGAAACCGAACGACATTGATGAGAGAGTTTGGAAGAAGATGAATAGAATGGCGTGTGATGTGATTATGTCTTGTCTCACTCAAGATCTAAAATATAATGTGATGAATGAGACTTCAGCTAAGAAGATTTGGGAGGTCCTAGAAATCAAGTATATGATAAAAAGTGTAGAAAATCGCTTGCATTTGAAGAGGAGGCTTTATCGCTTCCAATTGAAGAAGGGGACCGCCATAAGTGATCACATGAACCACTACACGAAGCTTCTTGTGGATTTGTCGAATGATGATGTGATGATTAAAGATGAGGACAAGGCATTGCTGTTGTTGAGTTCCTTGCCTAACGAGGAATATGAGACCTTCGTTCTTACTCTTATTAATGGGAAGGTATTTCTTTCGTATAGTGAGGTCACCGCTAAACTTGTGAATTATCAGCTTCAAAAGAAGGATAATGAGACTTTTGTTGAGCCTGTAGCAGGGGCATTGGTCGTAAGAGCAAAGAGTCCAAATCATGGTAGGAGGTCGCAGTCTAGAGGGGCACATTCTAGAGTTCGTAGGAATCGGTGTACCTTTTATAAAGAAGATGGATATTGAAAAGCCGAATGCCCAAAGTTGACAGATCGAGTCGGGAAGAATAGGGGGAAAGATTTTCAAGCTTCATAGATGAATGTTACCAGGGCTAGGGGTAACAATTCAGATTCAGATTCTTCAGGCTACTCGTTATCTGCACTACTGTCAGTTTGTGTTGCCGACTCCACTGAGTGGATGTTGGATTCGGGTGCTTCTTACCACATTTGCCCTAGGAGAGATTGGTTCTCCAGCTTTCAGGAGTTGGAAAGAGGGATGTCGTACTCATGGGTAATGATCACGAATACCCTATTGATGGTATTGGTATCGTTCATATTCGGATGAGTAACAGAGTGATATAGGAGTTGGATGAAGTGAGGTTCGTTCCTTAGTTGAAGAAGAACATCATTTTACTTGGAGCTTTAGAGGCAACATACTATAGGGTGACCTTGGTGGATGCATGTTTGAAGGTCACATTGGGGTCCATGATTATGATGAAGGGTATCAGAAGGAGTAATTTGTATTATTTGCTTAGGAGCACAGTGATTGATAGAGAGATGACGACTTCTTTGGGGGCTAGACTGTGGCGTTGTTTGATGCTGGGGTATTTGATTGGCTATGCTGTGCATAGATTGTTAAGGAGTGTTTTGACCTATAAATTAAAGTCCTTTGAGCATATTGGTATGAGAAAGAAGACCGAAGTGGAGTTTGGCACTTCTATCCATCGATCGAGGGGTCTTTTAGGTGGTGTTCATTCAGGCATTTGGGGGCCTTCCAAGGAGGCATCATTGGGAGGTAATTGATATATGGTTTCCGTAGTTGGTGATGGTACTCGGTATTTGTGGGTTGCAACCAAGTTCCATTGGTTTGAAGTCCTAGTAGTCAACAACAGATGGAGGAAGTGTATTGGTAGAAAGGTAATCTGTTATTCTTTTCTACGTTTGTGCCAAGCTCATGGCAGTTTGAGATACTTCATTGAAGAGGAAACATTGGGGTGACGAGATGAGATGACAGATTCAGTGAGCTGTTCCTTTCTGGAGGAGGATCGACGTTTGATGTCGAGCATTAGTTATGGTGTTCGGGCTTCGACATGTTTGGGTCATCTTCGAATAGGTTGCCGACTGCTGTGTTTGGAGATTTTAGATCTGGTGGAGCTGTTTCAGATTTTGGGTTGCATCGGATGTTTGGCTACCCAGCACTTAGTCACATTGTGGATGTGAGATTTGATCTGATTGCATATTTGGGATTCAGAGACTCGTTTGGTTATCAGTTGGGAGACTCTGATTTTGTTCTGAGTAGGTATGTCACTTTTGACTCTCGGCACGTGGAGAGTGTTGATCAGATCGTTGGGATATCGCAGTGGGCAGAGAGTGATACTACTCTACGTTGGGTGGAGATTACTCTACATACTCCAAATCATACTGTATCGTTTGGGATTCCAGCTAAGGTGACATAGGTTGGGGAGCATGTGGTTTTGGATGCAGATGATGAGTGGTTTGATTCGAGTGCAGCTGACATACGTAGTTTGGATATGACCATTGGTTCACCTCAGGTAGAGGTGTTTGGTTCGTTACAATTTGGGGTCATTTGGACTTCTATCAGCCGCAGATTTGTTGGTGAAGAGTTGAGAACTCTTCTATTTGATTGAGGGCCTTTGGAGGCTATTTAGTGAACTACATGAAGGCTTAATTCCTTGGGCAAAAGGATACGTAGGCAGTCTTTATGATGCAGCCGATTTGGTGAGTAGATACCGACGTTTGAAGAGTGGTCTCATTCTCATTTGGGTCTCGACTTGTTGTGGATTGAGTCCGTTGTCGTGAATTGTTTCACTTTGTACTGGACGCAACAAGTGGGACATTTGTTTTTGGTTGGTGTCGGCTTGGTTTTTGGAAAAACTTTGCCAAAGTGGAGATTTGTAGAAGAACGCACCTCGTCGGCAACGGCGGAGATGAGACGAGGCGAAAGTCACCTGTGTGTAGAGGCGAGCTTGAAGAGGGTTGGAAGCTCGCTTGAAGGCGAGGTGGATGACCCGACTCGCCTGATGGCGAGGTTGTGCAGGCGAGGGCGCTCAGGCGAGTTTTGTGCAGGCGAAGGACTCGCCTGAAGGTGAGGACGAGTGAGGCGAGGACGAGTGAGGCGAAGTCGAGACTCGCCTGATGACTTTGTGTGCGGGTGTGCGGGCTGCCTGTTTGCGTGGGAGCTAGCTGTGGGGGCTCGCCTGAAATTACCATATGGTTTCCCTATAAAAGGAAAACCCTGTTCTCGTGAGTTCTTGGAGCGGCAGAGAGAAAACCCCCTGGAGCTGGCGGCGACGATTTGGAGCAAAGAGATCAGAGCGAGTTTGAGTTGGGAGGTAGAGAATTTATTCTCCCTCCGTTTGTTGGGCTTTCGTTCCCTCTGCCATTTGTTGAGCCCATTTTTCCTGTACTCATTAATTGAGAGGAGTTGGTGAAGTTTAGGGGGTTTATTTGGAGGGATTAAGAGAGAGTTTGAGCGGTGATTTTAGATTAAAATCACCTGCTATTTGTTGAGATATCTCAAGTTTGAGATATTCTCTCTTATTTATAATCTTTTGTTATTAATAAGAAATTAATTGTGCCGCTCCCGTGGACGTAGGCAAATTTGCTGAACCACGTAAAAATTGATTATTTGCATTTGTGCCATTATTATGTTTGTATTTGGCCTTCTTTGCAACTACGTTTGTTTGGTTCTCGGGCATTAGATACCAACACACTCACGTGTCTTTGTCAGGGCCTTACCTTCTGCTGGTGGCATATGCTCTTCGTTGCAGCAGTGAGGGTTGACATCAATTATATTTGGCAGAGAGAAGAGTTGGCACCAACTTCGATAACAGGTTAGCGAGTTAGGTATTAGAACTATGACTTTTGATTTGCTAATTTTTCATTTAAGAAGCATTTAAAATTGGTAGAAAAGTAAATTAACTTTGAAAAGTGCTCAGATTTTAACGGTGAAGAAATTTTCTAAACAAACTCATTCATAATTTTTTTCTAAAAATAGACCTCTTGAGTTTTTTTTTACAAAAATCAACCCATTTTGTCTTAATCCGGTTTCTAAATAGTCGGGGTTACCAACCCCGACTATTTAATGCATAGAATATTAGGGTTTACGGTTATAATTGGGGGTTTACAACCTCCTAAATAGTCGGGGTTGGCCACCTCGACTATTTAGGAATCAGATTAAGATAAAATGGGTCTATTTTTGTAAATAAACCTCAATGGGGTCTATTTTTAGAAAAAAAAAAATATAAATGAGTTTATTTAGAAAATTTCTACTTTTAACGGTAGTTAGGATGGAGGGTGAATTTATTGGAAGAAAACAATTTGAGGGGAGAATTTAGAATCATAATGATTTTTTGAGGGAAAAATTTAAAAGCAGCAACGATTCTAGTATGTATTGAAAAACCACATAAATTTAATAATGGAGATGCAGGGGATCGAACCTAGCTTAACTTTTTTTTTGGCAACTTCCATTCATAATCTTGTGGCCCCAAATTTAACAAAGTCACATGCCAATGAACTTCTTATAGACTATTGAGAACCCAACAACCTAGTGAGACATTGATAGAATTGATAAAATACCAAAATCAACAAATGTAGCTTCAAAATTAGTGCTGTGAGCTACATTAGAAATTTGCAATGAGAAGTCAATTTAACCCCAAAATCAGAGGATGCTTGTAAGGTCAAAAACTTGACACTACTATTGTATATATTCAAATCCTTGACCCATAGTGAAATATTGCATTAGAAATAGGGGTGCTAAACCATATTCGTATCCGAGGAAATATCCGTAACCATATCTGTTAAGATACAAATATAATTACTCAAATCTATAACCGATAGGATATGGTTATAGATATGGTTTTGTAGTGAAATATTCAGAATCGTATCCGAAATATCTGAATACATATTAGTCATATTGCTACAATGGTTTTAGTCTTTAGATTATGGATTTGAGGTTAATTTTGATGATCAATATATCTAATCTTAGCTTTTCAGATATATTGAACATATTGATGATCTCTTTTGTATCACATGAACTATATTTTTTTCAACAGTATGTAGTTTTCTCTTATCCGTTTTATATCTGCATGCATATCCGCTTATATGTCCTCCTATATATCCATATCCGTCCGTAGCCGTATCCGTATCCAAAATGTACAAGCAGATATCAATATGATAAGCATCATATCCGAGCCGTATCCGGACCGAATGCACCCCTAATTAGAAAGTCATGTTGGATTTAAATCCAATATATGGGCCAATATATTAAATAGATATATATTATGTGCTATCAATCAAGGTTAGCCCATTAAAGTGATCTAATTTAGGATTTGGGTTTTTAATGAATGATTAAAGTATGGGCCTTCTATGTGTAGAGACTAAAATATAATTATTAATTCTATGATGGGCTGAATTGATAATTATGAATAACTGATTCACTTATAAATAGGGTTATGATTCCCCAAATTTCTATGTAAAATCTCTTTCTGATTTCCCATCTTCAGAAGGGTTAGATTTTCTCTAAGGAGGATATATACATACAAGATTTGGAAGATCTACATCTCAAAAAACTCAAGAATCACATCCTACTCCATGGATTCAAGTATGATTCCGCATCTTCTTAATTATCTTAATAGTTTGACATGAATAATCTTGGGATTGATTAAGGTTTTTTTATCTATTATTAAAGTAAAAGTTTATCTTTTCTTGATCTAACAATTGATATCAGAACGGTGTTTATGTTAATCTATTGAGAGTCAATTTTAATTTGTGATGTGATTCTCTTTTTTGTTCTCAAATCTAATAATCTTTTTCTTTTGCATTGTTTAATTTTAGAATAATATTTGGTAGTTCTTCCTCTAATATATATTCTTCATAATTTCGGATTCAAAAGAGTTATTATATTTTAAATTTTATGTATTCGATTTAGAAGAATTCATGTTTAATTGATGTTTAAATTTTGGATCAAGGTCTAAAAGATTTCAGGTTAGAAATCTTTAATTAAAAAAAATCGCTACAGTGGTCGCCTATAGTTAGGGGTGTCCATTTGGACCCCCTGCCCAGGCTCGACCGGGCTGTAAAAACGGTCAGGCTAGGTAGTAGCATGGGCCTGGTCCGTGGCAGACCGGATGCACGGTCACTTATGTGGACGTTAAGGGCTAATATGCGGGTCGGCCAAGCCCGACTAGCAAACAGCGGTAATAATTGGACTTTTTCGCCACTTGACAGTTTTGTGGTTGGCCCGGGCCGGCGTCGGGCAGCGGCCTAGCAAGAAACGTCCATAAGTGACCTTTTCGGCTTGTTGTTGTGGCTGGCCCGGACGGATCCCGACTTAACTGGTCATATTGGAGCTCTTGTGGCTGGCCGGCCTGACAATAAACGGCATTTGTGACTGTGTTTGATCGGTTTTGACCATTTTGTCCCCTAAACGGTCAAAAAAAGTAAAAAAATTAAGGGTATTTTGGTCATTTATCTAGGGATCTACCTCTATAAATAGAGAATTATTTTATTTGTTTTCCTCATCCAAAACTCATCTACTTCTCTCTAGTACTCTCTTATACACTCTTATACTCTCTAATACTCTCTTATACTCTCTAATAATCGCTTTAGCTCTCAAATTCTTCAATCAAATGACTTCCGGATCTGATTATGAAGATTAAAACTCAACTCTTGAAATGAGTCCTCCTACTACAGCTACTCCTACTCCTACCGTATTATGACACCCCTGTTTTCATATATGGCTGCAATCCAAGGTGAACCCAGAGATGTCAAACTTGTCATGCACCCATATTGTACATCAACACATTTTACCAATCACAGTAATATCCTCTAGTGGAATCAAATTAAGTGCAGGTACAAAACAGGCAAAATAAGGGAAAGTATTTGTAATAGACATGATGTGGAAAGATATATCTCATAAATGAAATCATGTCTCAACTGAATAAACGAAAATACATCTAATGTCTGAAATAAAAATGAAGTATCTCACATGAGTCAACTAAAAATGGACTAAGACACACAGCCTTTACAAAATAAAATAAAAAGTTCTAATGTCTAAACAATAAATATAAATCTATGGTAGAGTCTCAACTACCAAAACTGAGTGACGACGACTACGCTGAAAATCCGTCAACCTGCGGATCTCTGAAGTTCTGAACTGCCTGAAAGGAATTAAAAACAATAAAGAGAACAACAACAAGAGCATCAGAGCGCTACAGCAAGATCACCTCCATTTTCCCCCAAGGGAAGAGATGCTAGATGTAGTGAAGGTTCTATCTATTAAGAAAGTCTACCTAGATCATTTACCTTGTATCTAAGTGGAATTAGTATTTAAAAACCTACAACATGGGACGTAATATGTCGAGCAAAATAATCCAAATAAGAAAACCCTCATGTATATACCATATGTCTCAAATTGTAGATAACTAAATATTAATACCGAACTAGGAATAAACAACCAAAATAAAATCAATAATTAGAAACCCACAACACGAAACTGGTACGTCGAGCGAAATAATCCAAACAAGGAAACCCTCATGTATATACTATATGTCTCAAATTGTGAATCGCTAATCCTAACTAAGAAAAAAATAAAACAGTATAAGAAAGTAAAGACATCATAATATCATATTTATAATATCTTCCACTATCACTTGGAAGATAAAATAAATATCAACATATAATTCACGTACTTTCAAGAGCAAAGTACCTCAATCATATATAACTCAGCGATGAGTCATGTTCATAAATGGTATCCACCAAATACTCATGCTATCAAGTAATCGTCACAATACAAATCCTTGCAAGTTATAATTCATCGTATTATCATGCAGGACAGACTACCAAGTCGATATCCTAACTATGTACTCGGCTCATTAGTCTCATCGCATATCGGTACATAACATGAGTGCAGGACAAACTACCAAATAGGCTTCTTAGAAATACGACTCACAAACCTCATCGCACCCTAGTACGGGACAGACTGCTAGATAAAGCATCCTAAACCCGACTCAATGGCCTGTACAAATAGTATATCGACGTATTACTCAACGTAGTACTGAGCAGTGCTCATCAACGATATCCAACACGTATGTAAACTGTGTATACAACTTCTATCTCATGTGTAATCGAAACAATACTTGTCAAACTCCCTCTTCGGGATATCCATGTGTGTGTTACGACACTATACGTGTGTACTCATGACTATACGTGCATCATCATGCGGCTCAAACCCCGTGATCATAAATCAAAAGTGCAAGAAACAACACTCAGGAAATAACAAGAAACAGCCAGACTAGTCGACTAATACTCTTATTAGTCGACTAATCACCTTACTAGTCGATTACTAATAGTAATAGTCGACTACTAACAGACTGAAATCAGTCTGTTTGATCTCCTATACATGTTTCGTATATTGTAACTTTATTCAAAACTTACTTTTATTAACAGGAAGCATAAAACAAGATTTAAACTTAACAATTATTTGATAGGGATTATCTCAACAATATTTAAGCTCTAACAATATTTAAGCTCTTAAATTAATCAAATTAGGGTAACATCCTAATTAAGCATATTTCTCAATTAAAACATAAGTTATTAACATAATTAGCATAAGCATGTTTGCAATTTAACTTAGAACAGATATAAATTCATTTAACCATGTTTACAGAACTTAGGTATCACAAACCTAGGGTTTTAACATCTTTAATTAACAAGAAAACTCATTTAATTGCAAAACTAGGGTTTAAACATGATTTGAGCATGATTAACATATTAAAAACGAAATCTATAACAGCCCTAATGATGATGATCATGAATCTAACATAAACAGTAAGGGAAAGTTACTGATCTAGCATTGGGTTAAGATTTAACATCAAAAATTAAGCTTTTATCAAATTAGATTTAGATGTAAGCATCATATTAATCATATTACTTCATAAAAGACATGATTTAATCTATGGGTAAGGTTTGGAGGAAGATGATCTTACCTCAACAATGTGCTGCAGCTCTTCAAACGCGTGTGCAAGATCTCTCTTCGACAAAAAACCCACGATCTTGCCCTTCGCTCGCTGATACATCTCGAATCTCCTTTAAAAACACACAACAAAATATCTAGGGTTTGAGGGGAGAGGGTTGTTGTGAACTCAAGTGAAAAGTGCATGAATAGGGTTTAAAACATGTATATATACATAGATTTAAGCCTGTTCTCGAAACAAAACGAATCTGACCCAAAAATCATTAGGAATTTGGAAACAACCCGACTAAGTCGACTAATACCATTATTAGTCGACTAATCACCTTACTAGTCGACTACTAAGGGTAGTAGTCAACTAGATAGACTGAAATCAGTCTGTTTTTGTATGTCTCGTGCATGATTCTCTTCTACACACATACATACATTGAATTGATCTCACATCAATTCCTCGTATACTCAATCATCAATAAATAATAGTTATCACCATACATTCAAATTTACGGGGTTTTACATTCTTTCTCCCTTAAAAGAATTTTATCCCTAAAATTCCGTAATCGTATATTCAAGATTAATAATACCAGAAAAGTATGTTGAGGGGATAATCCATACAAGAAAATCCTCACATACACATCTTGTACCATTAATCTCTAGATATAAAACAAAGTAATATCTATACTTAACAATCTAGAATGCGAATACTTCCACTTAACCACTAACTAAATGGAACTAGTACGTCGGGCGAAAAATCCAAACAAGGAACCCCCCATATATATGCCATGCATTCTGAATGATTAGGAGCTAAGTGTTAACACCTCCATTCTAGCGTTAAATGTAAATATGACCATATAGATAATCATAAGCACAAGAAAAATCATAACCATATCAATTTACCTATTCAAACAGGTGCATATAGTCGCGACACATATCCTCCCCGTGCTTCTAAGAAGCCTCCTTAGCTCCTTTCCGATTCCATTGAACTTTGACTAAAGGTATCACTTTATTTCTAAGTCTTTTGTCCTCTCTAGGAAGAATACGAATTGGAATCTTAATAGTTCAAATCATTCTGAAGCTCTATCTCCGTAGCATCCAACACTCGCTACTACTCCTTATCACGTAAATGCTTCTTGAGCATCAAAACATGGAAGACACTGTGTATGCTCGACATCGATGCTGGAAGATCTAGTCGATACGAAACAACTCCAATGCGCTCAACTATTTTGAACGGGCCAATATATCTTAGGGAAAACTTTCCCCGTCTAACAAATCAATGAACTCTCTTCATTGGCGATACTTTCAATAATATATAGTCCCCAACTTAGAACTCTAACGGTTATCGCCTCTGATTTGCGTAGCTCTTTTGACGACTCTGTGCTGTAAGAATACGCTCCCGAATTAGTTCTACCTTCTTTGTGGTCTGTCTCACGAGTTCTGGCCCAAGTAGCAAACTGTCCTCTGGTTTTACCCAACAAATATGGGATCTACAAGGCCTCCCGTACAATAACTCATACGGTGTCATACCTATCGTTGCTTGATAACTATTGTTATAAACAAAATCGATCAAAGGAATGTGGTTCTCCCAGCTACCCTGGAAATCTATAACACATTGCTCGTAACATATCCTCTAATACTTGGTTAACTCTCTCTGTTTGTTTATCTGTTTGTTGATGGAAAATACTAGAATACGATAACTAGCTACCGAAAGAATTCTGAAAGCTTCTCCAGAAATGTGAAGTGAAAATCGAGCCTCAATCTGATACAATCGTCTCTAGAACTCCGTGTAATCTCACAGTCTCCTGAATGTGTAGACTTTATCAACCGATCAACTATCACCCAAACTGAATCATTCCCCTTCTTCGACCTTGGCAGTTCTACAATTAAGTCCATAGAAATATCTGTCCACTTTTACTCCAATATGGGTAGATGCTGTAGGGTTCCTGTGGGTCTATGATGTTCTGTCTTCACTTGCTGGCAGGTAAAACACCTAGCCATATATTATGTAATCTCCCTACGAATGCCGCTCCACCAAAAATATCTCTTCAGGTCATTGTACATTTTAGTTGTACCTGGATGCATTGTGTACCTGGTACGATACGCCTCATCAAATAAATCCTTGTTCAGTTGTGGATTTCCTGACATCACTAATCGGCCCTTCATCCGAAGACCCCCATCTACTCCAAAGATCTAATCAGCATTTGACTCTTTAGAAATCTTCTCCTTTCGGGTTTGAATCCGAGAGTCTTCTAGCTGAGCTCTGACCATTCTATCACTCCAAGATGGCTATAGGTGTCAAAAATTATCTATAAGTTTCCGTACACTGCTTGAGATGGAGAAAAGGCGATGAATTATCCAAGTCAAGGAGGATTATCTAATTCTATAGCGAAGCTAACAAGCACATGAAGCGAGTTGGCAAAGCATACGAGTCAACGGGATGCCAAAATAATATAGAAATGACTTGATTGGGAGTTACGTTTGACCCACAAAGAATAAAGTGTCACTTGTGTCTTTCTCACTTAATGTGTATTTTGCCCATGGGAAGTTTTATATCTCTCCTCCATCTTTCCAACGTATCCTGAATCACTTTATTCTGAGATTGGATGAGAGAGTTAGAGGCAAAATAACGGAGAGACACTAGTTGTGTCTCGCCCATGGGTGAGACACCAATGGTGTCTCATGCCTGATTGAGCTATTTCACCTATGGAAGGTGGTAGATCTCTTTACCAGCTTTCCAATGCATCTTGAATCACCTTATTCCGAGATCAGATGAGAAAGTTAGAGACAAAACAACTAAGATGGTCCAGGCCGTTTCACACCTGCAAGACACCGATGATGTCATACACATTTCGGTCATGATGAGATTTTAATATGAAGAATATCAAAAGACAAAAGTTATAAATAACTTCTCTAGATTTCCAACACATCTTGAATAACTTCATTCTGAGATCGGATGAGAGAGTTAGAGGCAAAACAACGGAGAGACACAAGTCTCGCCTATGGCCGAGACACCAATGGTGTCTTGCTCCTAGGGCGAGACACCAATATTATCTCACATTTGATAGAGATGTTTTGCCTATTAGAGATTGTATATCTCTTTGCCAGCTATCTAATACATCTTAGATCACCTTATTTCGAGATCAGACGAGAAAGTTAGAGCTAAAACAACCGAGACGGTCCAGGCTGTTTCACACCTGCAGGACACTGATGATATCTCACACATTTCAGCCATGATGCAATTCGAATATGAAGAAGCTCAAAAAACAAAAGTTGTAGATCTCTTCTTCATATTTCCAATGCATCTTGAATTGCTTTATTATGAGATTGTACAAAACAATTAGAGGCAAAACAATAGAGAACGCCAATGACGTTTCGGCCCAAAGGCGAGACACCAGTGGTGTCTCACGCCCAGAAAAGCTGTTTTCGCCCGTATAACCTCCGGAAAACCTATTTTTCGATAATATTTTGGGATTCCTTTAGTCCAGAGCCTCTCCAACTTATTTAGGGTTATCTTTGAATGTGGTTAAGTGGTTGCAATTGAGGATAAGATCAAATCGTTCGTTTTTATCCAAAAACAGAGCTTCTGAAGCCTATAAATATAGGCCTAGGGCCTTTACTCACGGGGATGGGGAATTTGGAGCAGTCGGCAAAGCCTTGTCACTTTGAATAACAGAGGAGGACAAATTCCAGCATGGAAGAAGCGAGTTCTTGGTGAGTTCTTTGACAAAAAGGAGGAGAGTTCGATAGATCTGCATCCGCTTCAATCTCGTTCATCCGCTTCCCTTGAGATTGTACCGTTGCTGTGATCTCGAGAAGAGTGTTTATCTCACTGTTTCTAAGATATTCACTTTAATTTCTTATCTCCTTCACGAGGTAATGAAATCAATCGGATTTGATCATTTGGTGGTCCACGGATAAACCCCGGTACCGACAAAGATCTCACGCAAGCAGAAGACCGATAAACAATCTCTCTACGTGTGTTTTCTAGAAAGTTATAATTTTTCAATTTCCTTTGTGCAGAGAGATCTTATAAAAATACTTCTCTTTTGAATTCATTGTAAACATCTGAAGTTGTAATGAATTCCTCACAGAAACTAACTTTCGACACAAACACGCTGGCGACCACATTGGCAGCCAACAACCTCGCTGCCGAGGCTATCGTGTAGCAGTCGATGATCAAGATACCTATGGATGAAGAGGTTGAATATGAGTTTGATCAGCAAAAGTTCAAGGAGTACGTCTCCTCCTCCTCCTCCTCCTCCAGATCTTCCTCTCCTTACAAGCGCATGAAGACCACTTCCGTGAAGAAGGTTCATTGGTCTTCAAATCTGAAGACTCAGGGTGACAATCTTCACCCAAATGCTATTGAGGACTCCTCTCCAGCATCCAAGGAAGTCGGATTTGATGCTCACAACAATACCCCAAAAGTTAATGAGTTGCCTGTTGAAAACACGCCAATTCTAACAAAGAGGGTTCGTTAGAGATGGCGCTAGCGTCTTGCTTGTCAATTCGCCAAAGCTCTGAAGCAGGTGGACAGACTCCACTATCAAGCGGGGCGACCACATTGGCAGCCAACAACCTCGCTGCCGAGGCTATCGTGTAGCAGTCGATGATCAAGATACCTATGGATGAAGAGGTTGAATATGAGTTTGATCAGCAAAAGTTCAAGGAGTACGTCTCCTCCTCCTCCTCCTCCTCCAGATCTTCCTCTCCTTACAAGCGCATGAAGACCACTTCCGTGAAGAAGGTTCATTGGTCTTCAAATCTGAAGACTCAGGGTGACAATCTTCACCCAAATGCTATTGAGGACTCCTCTCCAGCATCCAAGGAAGTCGGATTTGATGCTCACAACAATACCCCAAAAGTTAATGAGTTGCCTGTTGAAAACACGCCAATTCTAACAAAGAGGGTTCGTTAGAGATGGCGCTAGCGTCTTGCTTGTCAATTCGCCAAAGCTCTGAAGCAGGTGGACAGACTCCACTATCAAGCGGATTTAGAATTCAGAAGGTGCCAAATGACTAAGCCTTCACCACAGCAAGTAATGGGTTCCTCCTCACAAACGTCAACTAATAAATGGGTTTGTATCAAACGAATCCGTCCTACTCTTGAGGAGTGCATCTAGAAACACTGTGCACTTCTTGCCATGCATGAATCCTTGTGCAAAAAGCACACAAAAGGAAGAGGTGGTCAAGGAATCACAAAAATCTAAGAAAGTTTGGGTGCCAAAGGCCAAAACAACGCCAAGAACGACACCGAAAATAGCCAAGACGTCTCTACTTGGGGAGAGACGTCAGTCGTGTCTCTCACCAAATTCTAGCTCCAAGGCTGCCTCCTAGACTTCATTAACTTCTAATCTCGTTCCTTTTACTTTCACACCTCTGGTGAAGCCCTACGGTAGTGTGGATCTCTCCAAGTTCGGTATCCGTTGAAGGATCATCTTGGTCCTTTACACGAAGATCGAGCAAAACTCCTGTTAAGGAATGCTTGGGTCCGCTAAATAAATCCCGAGCAACTATTCAGACTGGGGGTATGTGTTGAAAATCCCGCTAAATAAATCCCTAATAAATTGATTCCTGGAACCACCCGCTTGGGGTATGTGTTGAAAATCAGGAGCCTATTAGGGTTTCACCCTCACAAAAGTATGATGCCAGATGTGTGACTCCTGTGAACGCCAGTAAGGCATTACCTATTCAAAAAATAAAAAAATGTGTCCGATAGAAGACGACGTTATACCTAAAAATTCAAGTAAACAACTGATAGATTGCTCCGGCCACAACGCCGATGAGTTGTACTATCGGACTGGGGGTACGAACAAATCTTTAAAGAGAAGTACTCCAGGATCAAACTCTTACTGTTCTTGTGAGAGGTTAATCAGGGCAGTATTATTAGTATATAGCTACCCCAAGACTACTCAACGAAAGGTCTCGGTATTCAAAAGAATCTTCACTGAAGCGTCCAAACCTAAACCAAGGTGCTTCCACAAAAGAAAATCAACTAGTCAAGAGGACGAATTCCCTGAAGTCACTATCAACATGATTGACAAAAGAAAGTCAGCGATTCCCTCGAACAGCTCTAATCCTGACTTTTCTCCTGGAAGAAAAGTCAATTCAGGAATAGCCCAATGAATATCTTGGCTCCAGCTAGAAGCCGTCAGACATGAGGATTACCCAAGGATGCATGAAGGACTATCTTCGGAAGATGAACTTTCGGATACTTGCTCCATAACCGCCTCTAACGATATAATGTCTAGCATGGGGTGAGCTCGAGAAGTATTCATGATCACTATCGAACAAGTAGCTCAACTTCTTCAAGAAGCCTTGGCCAAACAGAAAGAAGATTTTAAAATTTAAATGGAGATGGCCTTGCAACAGGTCAAGGATTTACATGTCCTACAACTTCAAGATTTATCAAATCAATATGGTGAATCTAGTCATCGCAACAGTACCAATCAGGTAGATAGCGATTCGAATGTTGAAGAAAATATCAATACCAATATCCCTCCTGATAACATGGACGTTAGGGGTGGTCCCATTGATAATAACAACGCTGGGGATGGACCTATTGTTCCTTCCCAAAATTGCCCGAAGAAAGATGTAGGCGAGGATAAAAAGATGAAGGATCTGAAAAACAAAATCAATGCCTTGATGACCGCTCAAGAGGTAAAGAAGACCGGTATCCCGTGTCCATACCCAAGAGAGTGGGATTCAATCCCGTACCCGATGAAGTTCAATCTAATTAACTTCATACCGTTTGACAGGAAAGGTTCGCCCACTCAGCATTTAATCTACATCAAGTCCCACTCGGGAATGATCTCTAGACATGAACCCTTGATGATTCGGTCATTTGTAGGCACCCTTCATGGGGACGCTTTCGATTGGTATCGACATCTCAAGCCAGGAAGCATCAACTGCTAGGACGATATGGAAAACTTATTCCTCAGCAATTTCTTCGATGATGACATAGAAGTGTCAATTGGATCTCTTCTAGATGAGAAGCACAAGAATGGAGAGTCAGTTGACACCATCATCAAACACTTCTGAAATAAGGAGATGAATTGTCAAGATCCGGTCATAGAAGAGTTCATACTCCAGACCTGCCATCATAATCTCTCCCTCGATGTCCTTGAAGTCATGGGGGTTATCCCCTCAACCACCTAGAGGGAATTAAAACTGCATGGAGAACAGGTCGAAAGCTTCCTCAGAAGAAAGAAGGCCAGGAGAAGTTAGTTGAAAGCACCTGTGGTTGCTATTGATGTTAATCAAACGTCATAAGAACAACCTCAGAAACAATGAAGGACTCCTGATCTAACATTCTAGAAGGGGTATTCTTTTAAAGACGATAAAGTTCCAGCCATCTTGAAGTACCTCCTCGCCAATGACAAAATCGATCTACCACCTATTAAAGACCAGGAGGGAGTTAAGAGGATTATGGATCCAAAATACTGTGCATACCACAGAATGGTTCTTCATCCTACTAAGGTTTGCTTCAGTCTCAAAAACAAAATCCAAGCCTTAATTAACTTCGACGTCATAATGGTAAAAAAAACCAAATGAGAACGACGATAACTCCGAAGAGTATACGAATATGAACTTCTTCTCCATGCACTCCAAAGGGTGTATGAGAGTATAAACTATTTCCCGAACCTTCAACTGGTATACAAGGCTAAACTATTTGGGAAGTTCTTGGAGAATATTACACATAATATTCTTAAGGATAACCTGTTACCTCTAATTGGTATAAGAGGTTAAAAATTTCTCCCTTAAGTTGTGCGTTCCAACAATGTAGAGAAATGTGATTGGGCTCAGGTTCACCCAAAAAGCTGGGGGTGGATACGGGTTATCATGGCTGAATACGAAGTCAGGAACCAAGACCTGATTCTGTATCAAGAGTAGCAACATTGCACACAAATGGGAAGTTCCTAAAAAGTACTATCCCTAGCACGTTCGGGATAACCTATTTAATGAGAAGTTCCTAAAGAATGTTATGTATAGTGTTCTTAAGGATAACCCAAAACCAATTGATTATTCAAGAAGAAAACAAACCATCTGAATAATCCACTCTTAATCGTGATAAAAATGATTAAGGACCTCTCGCTGTGGCTGTTCAGTCATGTCCAAAATGATTAAAACCCTCCCACTGTGATTTTTGGAGTACTCTTTCATTGAGATGAGATTCAATGACTTCATCAAGTCAATATTCCCTCACCAAACTCTAAAATCCTTCAAGGATGAAGCATGTCTCATTTTCTTTTCCTTCATCCGATTCTTGGTTGGTTTCAATCGGCATGATCAATTCTGCTAACTCCCACTATGACTGTCCAAGCACTCTTTCATTGAGATGAGATTCAATAACCCCATCGGGCCAGTCTTCCCTCACGAAACTCTCACGGTCTAATTGTAGAGTGCTTGATGATTCACAACCCTCCACCATAAAGTCCCTCACTGATCAAATTAATTGACGGTGGGTCCACTAAAATTCTTTATAATTAAATCCACCCAAACTCCCACTGTGTCCGAGCCTTTAACACTCCTACTATTGAGCTCTGATACAACACCCAAAATTTCAATCCAAGACGATTGCCAAACCCCTTTTTGTGTTAAGGTTTTGTCACTTGATATCAAAAACCCTCTCGGAGTGATTTGTACAAATCAATATTCCTACTGTTATTTGTACCTTCACTCCCTTTGTTTTTTTGGTCAAACCTTTAAACAGTTAGGGCCAAAGCTAAAATCCCCTCTTGATTCTTTCCATGAACAAGAGGTCCACAAATTGAACGATCAAACCTTTAAACAGTTAGGATCATCTCAAACTCCTACTTGGTCAAACCTTTAAACAGTTAGGATTACAACAAAAATCCCCTTTCGATTACTTCCACGAACGAGAGGTCCACTTCCAAATTCGAAAGATCAAACTTTTAAACAGTTAGGGTCATCTCAAACTCCATTTGATCAAACTTTTAAACAGTTAGGGCTAAAGCCAAAATCCCCTCGTAATTCCTTCAATAAACGAGAAGTCTACTTTCAAATTGAATGATCAAACCTTTAAATAGTTAGGGTCATCTTAAACTCTTACTTGGTCAAACCTTTAAACAGTTAGGACCAAAACCAAAACCCCCTCTTAATTCCTTTCATGAATGAGAGACCCACTTTTAATTTGGACGACTAGACCTTTAAATAGTTAGGGTCATTCCAAATCCCATCTTGGTCAAACCTTTAAACTGTTAGGACTACAACCAAAATCCCCTCTCGATTCCTTCCATGAACAAGAGGTCCACAAATTAACTGATCAAACCTTTAAATAGTTAGGATCATCTCAAGCTCCCTTCGGTCAAACCTTTAAACAGTTAGGACCAAAGCTAAAATCCCCTCTCAATTCCTTCCATGAACGAGAGGTCCACAAATTGAACAATCAAACCTTTAAACAGTTAGGGTTCCATCTTAGTCAAACCTTTAAATAGTTAGTACCAAAATCAGAATCCCTTTCGATAAACGAGAGGCTTCCATCCACATCGAGTGATCAAACCTTTAAATAGTTAGGATCGTCTCAAACTTCCACTTGGTAAAATCTTTAAACAGTTAGGGCCAAAGTTGGAATTCCATCTTAATAAATGAGAAATCCACTTTCAGATTAGATATTCAAACATTTAAACAGTTAGGGTTATCTAAATCTTTTTGATTCTCAGAGTGAAGATCCCACTTTGAGTTTCTTTTGCACTTGGAGATAGAATATAAAATTCTTCTTCTCCAGTATAGGGTTCGTCTTTTCCCCAAGAGAAGACAAAGTTAGGTTTGTCTTTGCCCTAAGAGAAGACACTATTTTTTAGCATCAAAATCCATGCTTTTCATACATGGGGGACTTTATCTTGATCCCTAAATAGAGATAAGCCTGCATCTAACACATGCTACCGGTTAGTCTTTTGCTGCGAAAAAGATACCAGAATCCATGTCTGGGGATTTTATCTTAATCTCTAAATAGAGATAAGTCTATGCTTAACACGCGTTGCCGGTTAGTCTTTTCCGTGAAAAAGACACCAGAATCTATGTCTGGGGGAATTTATCTCGATCCCTAATCAGAGATAAGTCTACACCTAACACATGTTTCCTGTTAGTCGTTTCTCATAAAAATAACAAAGTCTATGCATTCAAAATCATAGTACCAAGTCTAAGAGAGTTTATTCTCATAGCACAACATCACATATGAAATGGATTTAGATAATTCACATGCAAGCCCGATTCAAACAATAATCGGTAAAGGTATATCAAATCTGTTGATGGCTGAGGGTTTGCCAAAAATCCTAAAGTCTACGCCTAATACGCGTGGTAGGGTAGTCTATTTCTGTGACAAATAATGAAGTCTACGTATTCGATATCGTAGCATCTAGTCTAAGAGAGTTCATTATTTTAACCCAACGTCACCTGCAGAACAAACTTAAATAACCCGCATGCTAGCCCGACTCAAACGGTAGTCAGTAAAGGCTTATCAAATCCGTTGACGGCTGAGGGTTTGCCAAAAATCCTATAAGTATGATAGTTACTGATGCACCAGCTTCATCAGTTGGACTCGTGACTTGAGCACTCGGGACAACATCAATTCTTGCTGAAGCCTCCATGAGAAACCTTTAAAGCATTCGCAATGGTAACCGTATCAGCTCCAATAGTTGGTCCTACAACCAGAACTCCACTATAGTTAAGCAAATAACTAGCGGGATGTAAGGGTAATATTCGTACCTGCAGATGAACCAGCATCAACTGTTGGTCCTGTAGCCTCTACACTTGGGCCTACCACGTGTAGTCATGAGTCAACACTTGTTACACGTTGTGATGAAAGTAAACATCAGTCAACGCATAGCCAATAGTCAATGCCAGTCAACACATTACGATGAAAGACAACACTGACTAACGCATTGCAATAAAGGTCCACGCTAGTCAATGCATCGATAATTTTTACAGAAACAAGGCTCAGATCAATTCTAGGTCAAAGAGTACTTCCGGGACTTCAATCGCAATTTAGATATACGTCACTGACAAAGATAATCAGTTCAACATTGATTCAACGACATGAGCTGTAATCAGAAACCAATACACCAGTTTCAGTTAAAGACTTCGACAACGGTCAGACGATAAACGCAGTACCAGAAGAATTTTAGCTATTCGATAAAATACTAAATAGACTGAGAATTGAAGAAATCAAGAACTAAAGCCAGTTACAGGTCCTTCTACGTAGATCTCTTTGACAAAATACTAAAGAGATTAAAGGTTGGGCCTATTACATCTAAGTATTTTAGGCTCTTCTATAAAAGAACGAGACTGAACACTTTAGAGGGGGTATCTGTAGGCGTCAAAAATTACCTATAGTTTTCCGCACGCAGCTCGAGATGAAGAAAAAGCAATGGACGTCATTATCGAAGTCAAGGAAGATTATCTAATGCTATAGCAAAGCTAACAAGCACATGAAGTGATTTGGCAAAGCATACGAGTCAACAAGATGACAAAATAACGTAGAAACGACTTGACTGGGAGTTACGTTTCACCCAAAAAGAATCGTCACTCGTATCTTGCTTACTCTATATATATTTCACCTATGGAAAGTTTTATATATCTCCTCTAGCTTTCCAATACATCTTGAATCAGTTGATTCTGAGATCAGATGAGAGAGTTAGAGGTAAAACAACGGAGAGACACCAGTCGTGTCTCGCCCATGGGTGAGACACCAATGGTGTCTCGTGCCTAGGTCGAGACACCAATAGTCTCTCATGCCTGATAGAGCTATTTCTCTTATGAGAGGTGGTAGATCTCTTTTCCATCTTTTCAATACATCTTGGAGCACCTCATTCTGAGATCTGACAAGAAAGTTAGAGACAAAACAACCGAGACGGTCCAGGCTGTTTCACACATGCAGGACACCGATGATGTATCACACATTTCGGCCATGATACAATTCGAATCTGAAGAATCTCAAAAGACAAAAGTTGTATATCTCTTTTTTATCTTTCCAACGCATCTTTAATAGCTTTATTCCGAGATCGGATAAGAGAGTTAGAGAGAAAACAATGCAGAGACACCAGTCGTGTGTCGCCCATGGCCGAGACACCAACGGTGTCTCGCACCTGATAGATCTATTTCTCTTATGGCAGAGTATAGATCTCTTTTCCATATTTCTAATATATCTTGGATCACCTCATTCCAAGATTAGACGAGAAAGTTAGAGCCAAAATAACCAAGATGGTTTAGACTGTTTCACACCTGTAGGATACCGATAATATCTCACACATTTCGGCCATGATGCAATTAAAATCCGAAGAAGATCAAAAGACAAAAGTTGTAGATCTCTTCTATATATTTTCAATTCATCTTAAATCACTTCATTCTGAAATTGGATGAGAGAGTTAGAGGCAAAACAACGGAGAGACACTAGTCGTGTCTCTCCCATGACCGAGACACCAACGGTGTCTCATGCCTAGGGCGAGACACCAAAGGTGTTTTGTACCTGATAGAGATGTTATTCCTATAGTAGGTTGTATATCTCTTTGCCAGATTTTCAATGCATCTTGGATCACCTCATTCTGATCTCGGATGAGAAAGTTAGAGCCAAAACAACCGAGACGGTCCATGCTATTTCACACCTGCAGGACACTGATGACGTCTTACACATTTTGGCCATGATGTGATTTGAATATGTAGAAGCTCAAAAGACAAAAATTGTAGATATCTTCTTCATATTTCCAACGCATTTTAAATCTCTTTATTCTAAGATCGGACAAAATAATTAAAGGCAAGACAACAGAGAAATGCCAACGGCATCTCGGCCCATGGCTGAGACACAACTAGTGTCTTAGCCAAGGCCGAGACACCAATGATGTCTCACGCCCAGAAAAGCTATTTTCACCCATATAACCTCCTGAAAACCAATTTTTAGATAAGATTTCGGGATTCCTTTAGTCCAGAGTCTCTCCAACTGATTTGGGGCTATCTTTGAACATGGTTAAGTGGTTGCAACTGAGGATAAGATCGAATCGTCCGTTCTTATCTGAAACCAGAGCTTCTGAAGCTTATAAAAATAGCCATAGGGCTTTTATTCATAGGGATGGGGAATTTGGAGTGGTTGGCGAAGCCCTGTCACTTTGAACAGCAGAGGAGCATGAATTTCAGTAAGGACGAAGTAAGTTCTTGGCGAGTTCTTTGACAAAAAGGAGGAGAGTTCGATAGATCTGCAGCCGCTTCAGCCTCGTTCATCCATTTTCCTTAAGATCGTACTATTGCTATAATCTCAAGAAGAGTGTTTATCTTACTGTTGCTGAGATATTCACTTTAATTTCTTGTCTCCTTCGCTTGACAACAAAATCAATTGGATCTTATCATTTGGTGGTCTACGGATAAACCCCGACACCAACAAAGATCCCACGCAAGCAAGCCGATAAACGATCTCGCTACGTGTGTTTTCTAGAAAGTTGTAATTTTTCAATTTCCTTTGTGTAGAAAGATCTTATAAAAAGACTCCTCTTTTGAATTCGTTCTAAACGCCTGAAGTTGTAATGAATTCCTCAAAGAAACAAACTTTCGATGCAAACAATGACCGTACTGACAAAGATCCTAAAAATACGCTGCTCCTACCGATCTTCGGTCTAAAGTCAAACTGGCTAAGGGTGTGAAGATCTCGATACAATGAGCACCTCAAACCTACAATCCTGTGACAACGCTTCCTTCTCAATGCGTCTGCTACGACGTTCGCCTTACCCGGATGGTACTGAATCACGAACTCATAATCCTTGATGAACTCGACTAATCGCTGCTGCCTTTGGTTGAATTCCTTCTCATAAAAGAGATACTTCAAACTCTGGTGATCCAAGAATAGCTTGAACTATACTCCATATAGGTAATATCTCCATGTTTTCAATGCGAAAACCATTGCTGCTAACTCCAAGTTATGTGTGGGATAGTTCTTCTCATACTTCCTCAACTGTCGTGAAATATATGCTACTACCTTCTAGGTCTACATCAAAATACCTCCTAGACCCGATAGCGATGCATCGGTGTAGATGACAAAGGTCTTGTCTTTGCTCGGGATAATCAATACTGGCGCTGTAGTTAACTTAGCCTTCAAAGTCTCAAAGGCCTTCTGACACTCTGTACCCCAAACAAACTTTATACCCTTCTTCGTAAGGTATGTAATTAACGTCAAAATCTTTGAGAAGTCCTGAATGGACTTCCTGTAATAACCTACCAAACCTAAGAAACTACGAATCTCCGAAACGGTCTTCGGCGGCTCCCAATCAAGTACTGCCTCCACCTTTGCTGGATCTACTACAATACCCTTCATACTGATGATATGGCCCAAAAATCTAACTTCAGAAAGCCTAAACTCGCACTTGCTGAACTTGACGTATAACTGATGCTCTCGTAATGTCTGTAATGCCAATCGAAGATGCTGCTCATGCTCTGCCTCCGATCTCAAATAGATAAGAATATCATTGATGAATTAGATCATGAATTTGTCCAAATATGGTTGGAAAACCTGATTCATCAAATCCATGAATATCGCGGGTGCATTGGTCAGCCCAAATGGCATGACTAGGAACTCGAAGGACCCATATCGAGTCAGAAAGACGGTTTTGGTAATATCCATCTCTCAAACTCGCAATTGATGATAGCCAGAACGAAGATCAATCTTCGAGAAATACTGCACTCCCTGCAACTGGTCGAATAAGTCATCGATGCTCTTCAATTAGTCCATTTCTTCTTCAAGCTTCTGAATCCTAAAGAGTCTCGAAGACCCGAAAGATCTACTATCCCAAGATGAGGATCCATGGTTAGACATTGATCAAGAGTGGAAAAGTTACAAGTGGAAGATGATTTGATGAGAATGGGCACACTCCCCTCCCCTACCCATTATAGAAGAACCCAATTACCCAGCACATGACACTTGTTTGGTTAAAAGTGAGTCCAAAAGCTAGTCAATAGTGATTAAATCAAAGCATAGCAAAAATGAGATTTTTCTTCAAAAATAGGTTGGTGTGGGGGGGGGGGGGGGAGCATGGATATTATAGCATGCCCGTGATGAGATATTAATGAGGAATGAAAGCATAGTGACTTATTGAGGATGATTATCTGGATAAAATAAAATAAAATAACAAATATTGAAATTGTAGCTTGGAAAACATGGTTAAACAAGCTTTCTCCATTGTGGAGAATGGCTAGGGTTCTTTCTCTGAGTTCCATGCTTACATTCTCTTGCTTGCGTGAAGCTTTGCCGTGCTTTGCGTTGTGCAGAGAAAATCCACCGTTATACGGGTGTTGTTCGCTTTTTTGAAGAACTAAAGCACACTAACTTAAGACCTAAGATACAACAGACCATAGGGGTCGCTCAGAAGAAGAAGAAGATTGATGACAAAGCTTGAGACCATAGCATATCGAAGAAGAAGGCCTTAATCTATAGCTTGCAGAAGCAACACCGTCACACAAGGGCCAGACTTGTTGTAGGGAAGCTAACCCTAGAGGAGTTTGACCCCGGGGATGCCACCCTCTATGCTAATATTCAGGCAGAGAAGGAGGATCTCCAAGTGTTACAATAGGAGGCCACTGCTACTATTGTGCTTACTGATGATCAACTCCGAAAGAAAGTCGAAGAAGAAGTGCTGGCGGAGCATGCGAAAAGCATATCTGAAACTGAAGCTCATATTTCAACACTAGCAACATTTATATTTTGGTTTTGTAATAACTTTACGTTATTCCTCAAAACATTTATTATCTGCCTGTAATGAACTGCTGCTATTTACTGCTTCTTATTACTCCTTCTTTGTTGGTTTGGATTCTTGAGATGCCATAGTCATCATGTTGAGTTAGAAATTCTCTTGACTATTATTTAGAATAATCTCAGAAAATTTCTATGGTAGGATTTGACCTCTGCGTTTGCGGGTCTAACAGCTTGTTTAGAATTTAGAAACGCAAGGTTGAGCTCTGCATTTGAAAGACTAAAAGCAGCTACGAGACCTACATTCAGGAAGGCTAACAACCTTGTCCTTTAACATTAGGAATGCGTTCCAAGTCATTGGGACTCTATCCTAGAATCTCACGCCTTTTTAACAGCTTGATTACTATTATAAATAGACCCCTTGGGGTCAACTTTTAAGAGTTACTTAACTCTTCTTCTTCTCTATTAGCTTTTCGTAATGGCTTCAAGAGGAACAAGATCTCACCTGAACCAGGCTGAATAAACCTCTTCAACTTCGTCAATAACGGGAGCAAGTAGTGCTCCTGACACTATACTTGTGCCTTCGCCTTATGGACTCGCTTACTCTGGTAAGCAATGACTCACATAACTTGCCTCGACAAATTTCTTTAACCCTGGAAGGGTTCTTCATCAAGGATGATAATGAAGATGGTTCGTCTTCTTTTTAATGAAAAATAGGAATAGAACTCTACGTTGTTTGTGAAACGCAAAGTTGGTCTCTGCATTTTAGAATAAAAATGCAGGTTTCAACCTTTTGCGTTTAAGATTGGTAACGCATGTCTTACGTTCTGTGTTTCAGATTGATAACGCAGTTCTTGACCCATGCATTTCAGATTAGTCCATTGGACTTGTATTAGTAACTTGATTTAGCCACTAATTCCCGCTTTTATTTTCTTTAACAGTTCTAGAGCAATCATCTAGAAAGAAGCCTTTCACTATCAAAGAAGCGGATCGCTATGAAGCGAACACTCGCATGAGGAGACTTACCAACATTTCTGAAGGTAAGGAAAAGGAAAACACCTCTTTCGGCGTTTGCTTCGCTAATCTCTTCGCATATTCATCCAAAACATGGTTTCTTGGAATCAACATGTGCAGGGGGTGGATGGAGGCCATCTATTGATGATGAAGGATTAGTCTCCCAGATCTAGCCTATTGCTATGTTCGTCCTGGGTCAGGAATTTTTTTTGTCCAGACTCCAGCTCTGTGCAAGGTCTCATCCAATAGTTGGAGAATGCTATGAAACATGTAATCACCATCGTTAGCACTGGATGGGGGACTTTCATGGTGTTTGACGCCTACATAGCAGATAGTCTAAAGGCAATTCAGTGTATAGGCGGTGATCAATTAGCCAGGTGCTACGAACAGAAACTTATTTGTTTGGAGGAATCCGTACATCGCCTGGAGGTGCTAATGTCTTCTGACGGGACTAAAGAGGTAGAGCACCTCATGTCCCAAGTCCTGACTAAGAAGATGCGCGAGTGCGAAGAGCATGAGAGGAGTATATCGGAGCAAGAGTTTATCCTCGAACATTTGCTTACTTAGTGACGTCTATTGCAGGCTGAGATCAATTCTTCTACTTCTAACATCGTGTACTTACTAAATGACCAACACCTAGCGGTGGCTAAGATTGATGCTTCTGCTTATTTCTTCACTCAACTAAAAGCTCAACTTGCCGAGGAAGAGTCAACCCTAGAGGGTCTGCGACGTGAGATTGCAAATGTTCGTGACACCGTTGAGAGGGAAAGGCAAACCCTACAAGTGATGCGCCAAGAAGCAACAACCATTGATGCATTTTCTGAAGCTAAAATCCTAAAGGAAACAGAAGAACAGGTTCAGGCAGACCGGGCGAAAGAGTTAGCTACTGTCAAGGATGAACTTGCTTCCTTTAGCCTACTGAACTAAGCTTGATGGACCACTTCTTTTTATTGACTTCTGTAACGCATCATTATGCTTTTGTACAGTCGGAACTTCTCTTTTGAACAAAATTACGCTTGTGTTATTCTATTATCATTCCTCAATAACTCGCGCATTTTTTCCTTTTCGTTGGCTAACACTTGGGATTTTTGGCAAACTTCCAACTACCAACGTATTTGACTACACTGTTTGATATGACAATCTAGCATAATTTGGAAATTCTCTTTATTATTGCTAGAATAATTTCAGATAATTTCGATCGTTAGAGGTATAATGTTAACTTGACTACATACAAGCTAGAGAAGGTTTAACACGGTTTATTACTCTCTTATTCAATTGAATTCTGAGTAATGAACCCCTAATTGATTCATTATCTCAGACTTGGCTGGGGAAAATAAACATAATTATTTATTACTCTCCCTACAAATAAAACACAAATAACCAACCCCTAGTCTAGGGAAAGTTGATTCATTATCTCAGACTTAGCTGGAGATTAGGAGAAGGGGACTTCATGGCTTACGGGTAATATTTCTTGAGAAATTTTCTGTTAATAGGCATCATGAGTCTATCGCCTTTCTAGTTGATGAGACGGTATGTCCCATTCGAATAGACTGATTCTATTATGAATGGTCCTTCCCATTTGGGATTGAATTTCCCCTTAGCCTTGTGTGTCATCACCATGGGTCGTCTGACGTATAGGACCAAAACACCTTTCTTGAAGATTTGCTATTTGACCTACTTGTTATAGGCTTTGGAGATTCAAGCTTGATATAACTCGATCTGTTGCTGAGCCTGAAGTCGCCTATCATCCAATACTTCAAGTTCTTGAAGATGCAACCAATGCTGTTCTTCATCCGCCATTCTAGTCGCAAGGGAGACTCCCAGAGATGGGATCTGGATTTCTAATGGCAATACGACTTTGCAGCCATATACCAAAGAGAATGGGGTGGCTTTTGTAGGGCTCTTCATAGTTGTGTAGTGGGCCCACAAATATTCGCCATGTTTTTCATCCCAATCACGTCTTCTCTTGGAGACAAACTTCTTGATGAGCTTCATGATGGTTTTGTTGAACGCATCTGCAAGGTCATTGGTTGACGGATAGTATGCCATTGATGCGACACTTTGGATCCTAAACTTATCGCAGAACCTCTGAAAACCACGACTGACGAACTGAGTTCCATTGTCATGGACTATTCGTCTTGGTACACCGAAGCAGTAGATAACGTGATGCTTGATAAACTTGATCATGTTTGAAGCTTTGACTTTTTTAACGGAACTGCTTCTGTCCACTTGGAAAAGTAATCGGTCACTGTCAAGTTGAACCGATGTCCTTTGGCCGTTAGCAGAGTGATGGGTCCAATAATATCCATTCCCCACATCTCAAATGGCCAATATGCCGATGTTGGGTGCAGGTTCCCTCGTGCTTGATGAATGAAGTCACCGTGGATTTGGCATGCGTGACAATGTTTAGCGTAGTCGACGGCATCTGAAAACATCTTTGGCCAATAATAGCCAATTCGTCATAGACGGTGTCCTAGCTTATCTCCAGGTTGATGAGCTCCACATATCCCATCATGAGCTTCCCTGAGAGCCTCATGTTCTTCTTTTTTAGAGAGGCAACGAAGTAAGACTCCATTATCTAATTTATGGTACAAGGTTTGAGAGACCACATCATAATAGAATTGAAGATCCTTCTGTTTGATGGTGGCTGCCTCTTTAGCATCATCAGGTAGTATTCCATACAAGACGTAGTCAATATATGGGAATCGCCAATCCTTGGGTTCTAGCTCAATTGAAGTTGCACAGGCGATCTCTGTTGTAGTCTTATTTGAGCAGTGTTTTAAGGGAAGCTTCGGGTGATACAATTCACAGCCATGACGAATATCATTGTCTCTTCTTTTGGTGGCAATACTAGAGAAGTTTCCAATGAGGCAAAAGCATCCGTATATATATTCTGGGCTCATGGTATGTATTCAATGAAGAAGCCTTTAAAAGTCTAAGCTAACTCTAGCATGACAAAGTAGTATGGGACTAAATCCTCATTACGTACTTCATATTCTCCTCGGACTTGATTCACAATAAGTTGAGAGTCACTGTAGGCCTTGAGGTGTCGAATGTTGAGCTCTATGGCCAATTGCATCCCTAGTAGCAAAGCGTTATACTCTATTACATTGTTGGTGCATGGCTCGATTAGAGAGAATCCTCTTGGGATTACATGACCACCTGGGGATACAAGTACCTCCCCCCCACTAGCAGTGATTCCTCTATTAGGGTTTGCTCTAGACGCACCATCAAAGAATATTTTTCATACTTGTATAACTTCTTGAGTTGCACAAGCTTCGGCGACTTCGTTCGGTAAATCTTCATATAAGTTGGATGATTCAGATACCGGATGGTCGGCTAAGAAATCTGCCAAAACTTACCCTTTAACAACCTTTTGAGGCATAAATTACATGTCATACTGTGATAGGAGGATCGCCCATTTTGTTAATCGACAATTCAGAGAAGACGGCTTCATCATGAGCATTCTCATAGGATTTACTTTGGAAATGACATGAATTGATTGTCTGACCAAATAGTATCGCATCTTTTGGATAGCAAATACTAAAGTAAGGCACTCCTTTTCCATCGGATTATACCGGTGTTCAGCTCCAATCATAGTTCTGCTAAGGTAGTATATTGCTTGCTCGTGCCCTTGGTCATTGTTCTGAGTTAATAAATCTCTAAGAGAATGATCCATAGCCCTCACGTATAACAGGAAAGGTTTCCCTGATATCGGGGCCACAAGAACATGTGGTTCAATGAGGTATCTTTTAATCTCCTCAAATACCTTTTGGCAGTCTCCATCCCAAACAAATAAAACTCCTTTCTTCATCAACTTGGTGAAGCACTGATAGCGTCCTGAGAGGTTTGATATGAATCTCTGGATGTACGCTAATCTGCCTTGCAAGCCTCTGAGCTCTTTGATATTTTTGGAGGCGACATTTCTTGGATAGCACAGACCTTTTCTGGGTCGAGAGAAATTCCTTTGGATGTGACTATGAATCCCAGGAATTTATCACTAGAGACCCCCAGGAACGACTTGGTTGCATTCATCTTTAGTTGATATGATCGCATGATGTCAAACATCGTCTTTAGATTTGTAAGATGATCGCCTCTACTTTGGCTTTTTACTGCAATATCGTCCACATAACATTCTATCTTCTTACATAGATGTTCGTAGAAGATTGTATTCATGACACGCTGATAGGTTGCACCAGCATTTTTTAATCCGAAGGGTATTATCGTATAATAGTACACTCCCAGGGGTATTCTGAAAGCAGTATGTGTTTTGTCTTCAGGGGATATTTTAATCTGGTTCTATCCTAAAAATCCATTCATAAAAAATATCCTCTCATACCCACAAGTATTGTCAATCATGACATTCGTGACGGGGAGTGGAAATTCATCTTTCGGACATGCAGTATTTAGGTCACGAAAGTCAATGCAAATTCAAACCTTACTATTTTTCTTAGGCACGGGAAAAATATTAGCGACCCTGTCTAGGTGTTCTTCTTCTCTGATAAAGACTGAGTCGATAATATTTTTATCTTTCGACTCAATTGCTTCAATGATCTCTGGACGGAACCAGCATTGTTGCTGTTTGACGGGTTTTGCATCCGGATCAATGTTAAGATGATGCATGGCTACATTGGGATCAGGACCAGGCATGTCTTCATAATTCCAAGCGAAGACATCTATATATTCTCTAATAAGAGATATAAGGTCTTCTTTCTCGGGTGGTGATAAGCTCTTGCTTATGAAGATTGGCTTAGGATCTGATTCATCCCCCATGTTGACCTGGATAACCTTATCTTCGGTAGGCGGTTCACGCTATTTGAAACACATATTTCACAAGATGTTAAGGTGTTTGATCCAAGGATCATTGGTTGATTCGATCAATTCTTGGTCATCCTCTTCATCTTCGACTGGATGACTGACTGAGGCCATATTCACAAACATGCTTTTAAATATTGCTCCGACACTTGCATCGGATTCCCATGAGGATATTCCGGATGAACGATCTTGACACATGCAATTACCGATCTAGTCTTCTGAAAGAGGAGGAGTTGAGACATAACCTAACCCTCTTTTAGTTTTATGGTAATAATCAAGAGGTTTTCCTTCTGGGGTAGAAAGCTGAATCGGCGCTCGTCTTCCTTTCCTAAAGTTTAAACCTTCTTGTTTACTAAAGTCATAACCCATCCTTTTTATCAATTTGATGGAGTTAGGTTCATGATAATGGCATTAGAGGACTCCCTGGTCCTCTTCTAAACTCTCTCGCTTGAGTAATTCAGGTTTGACCATACCAAAGTAGATCGGCTTTTACCCTTTCCTTTTGGACGGGACCATAAAGAAAGCATTCTGCACATCCTCCATCTCTTCGAATGTGACGAAAGATGATTTTAGAGGCAAAGTGAGTGATACCCCAGCATACAATATGTGCCCTGAATCAGTACCTACATCTGTATTAATCTCTATTTGTTCATATTCAGAGGACACATCAGATAAGTACGCCAAGTTGAAATCTTCATTAATATACCACTCGCCCTCACTCGATACATTGTTATTATCTTCATTCTAACCCATTACATCAAATTCAACTCTCATGGATAATTTTCCTCAGGTTCGGACTCGATGTCAGCTTTGTTGCCACTGTCAGTGGCCTCGTTTGATTGTTCAAGCTCTTAGGAATCTAAATAGAAGACCGAGTCGGTGTAAAAGTTCTCCACTTCTCTGAAGGGTTATTTCTTAGCAATCAGAGTTCTAACTTCTCCCTCCTCTTCGGCATATTTTATGGCCTGATGAAGAGTAGATGGGACAATGCAATTCACATGAATCCAAGGTCGTCCTAATAACAAATTGTAAGACGTGTCCGCATTTATAATGTAACAAGTCACTTCGGACTTGAGATCTCCGATTTGGCACTTAAGTTTAATTTTACCCAAGGGTCGTGTACTGTTGGTGTTGAACCCAAAGATGGTCGTCTGAGTGGAGTTCAACCGGTGCAGAGGAATCCCTAGAACTTGCATGACCCGATATGGCATGATACTGAGTGCCAAGCCCAGATCAACCTGTACACGGCTGATCTCAAAAGAGCTGATATAGCCCATATAGTATAGAGGTCTATCATACTTGTGTTTGATCTGCATGTCTTCTTGAGTGAATAATATGCATGGCAGACTTCTTACGGCTTGTAGACACTGTACACAAGATTGTCCTTTAGAAGTTTCTGGAACTGGGGCAACTTAAGTAATAAAGCTCTTCGTATTTGTTAAAGCTTCAATTATAGCTTCTCTTATGGTCTTGGACAACCACAGGAGCTCGTACAAGGTGATCCTTGTAGGGATATTAGCTAATTGCGCCAAGACGTTGAATCGGAAAGGAGTGTTCGATCCTCCAGTCTCATGTTGAAGAAGGTACTGGCTGAAGCGAAGCTCTTTCTGTTTCCCCTTATCGGTTGTCTTCTTAGGAGCAGAACCCCCAGCCTCCTGGACTTATTCTTCTACTCCTTGAACGTCTTGGCTAAAGTTTTTTAAATATGTTTTCCCTAATCGGGTGCCAAGGTTATCTCTTTGATCTGCTGTAAGGACAATCCTCTCTTCTTTCGAGTCTGTAAGAGGTTTGAGATGATCGTCATCCTCATTTATAGAGGAGCTAATCATATTGGATGACTTTGCCTTGCTTCTCTTCTTCTTCGTTGTTGTACTTGTCCACTGTTGGTTTTTAATTAAGTCAGGATGGACCCATATTATTTCTCCTTTTAAAGTAGTAAGTGGTACCAAACCTTTATCCTTCTGAACATGCGGGTCAACATTCTTCATGTGTATTTCCTCCTTAGGGATAGGGATAACACCATCTACTGCTGCTACAGGAGGAAAATCTCTGAACTAAACCGATATCAAATTGGTGGACACAGTCTTCTATTCTAGTTTCAATTTGAGTACATTAGCATCGACCAAGTGTTGCAGAATATCCTTGAAGATATAGCATCTCCTTGTTGGATGTCCCAACATTCTTTGGTACCGGCAGTAGTTAGGATCATCTACTTTACCTGCTTCGTTAGGTTTCTTTACTTCAGGAAGTTTTAGTTTGTTGTTCTTCCGAAGTAGCTAGAATAGGGTGTCCATATGTTCCTCCTTGAAGGAGTACTGCTGAGGTGCCCTCTATTGATTCAATACCTTGTCCTGCTTCACAGGTGGCACTTGAGTGTTGGAATCGACGGCCAGGGTCTCCTTTCCCTTGGATCTAGGAGCATTGCCTTGGTTGTGTTGTGCTTGCGGTTTCGACTTATATTAGCTTCTTCATCTTTAACCTGGGCAACAATTTTTTTTTACCTGTTCTCCTTGTGAGACCAACTGCTTCCAGTAGCGATATTCTACTACTCCCATTTGAGCCAGGAGATGGGTTTGCAAATTGTGCATGCAGGTTTCCACCAAAGTAGACTGTGTCATACCTGATGGGCATCGTAAGGCCATGCTTCAGAACCTCTCCACAAAGGTCTTTATGGATTCTCCCTTTCTCTGCTTCGTGGCGAGAAGGGTCGGGACAAAGACTTCTGAATCATCCTCAAAGAACTTGGTAACTTCATGAACCATTCAAAGGTGACCCCCTTAAGGGTACTGATGAACAAACATGTCAATATGGCATCGTTTGCTACTACATCTCCAGCCTGTGACTTAAAGTAACAGATGTGTTGGTTTGGTGATCGCGTGCCATCAAAAGCCTATAGAGTTGGGGCCTTAAATTTCGTAGGATAGGGAGTTGTGTCTCATTCTGCAGGATAAGGCCGTACTACTCCACCATCTTAGAGCTCCATCCTATTGGCAATTGCGTTGAGATGAGCTTCCAATTCTTCCATCTGGTTGATTGTGGATTATGCTCGTTCTCGCCCACTTTCTCTTCTTTAGAGGTGGATTTTATACTGTGAGCTTCATGATCCAAATTTTCATTCACTTTATCCTTCCCTTTTGATGATTTCATCTTTTGGGAGGATTCAGATTTTTGGATCTTTTTTATGATAAGTTGAGTCATCATATCTCGCAGTTGATTGATGGTCTCTTGCTGAGCCTGGAGCATGGTCTGAAGTTCATCGACCCTTCTTACTAGGTCATCTGGGCTTTCTATCACAAACAGGATTCACACGCGTTAACAAAAAACTCAAGGACTGAGATTCTGCGATGGTCGAGTGTTCCTCATCAGAAGTTGCACCTCTAGCTAGTTGTTTATAGTTGACAGGAGGAATGGCTCCTGTCTGAGTTCGGGTGTGTTAATATATTCTTTTGAACTTATCACAAATTCTCTAATAGTCGGCGAACGACTTATTTTCGAGTCATCAAAGCTAAGAGCTGAGGCTTTTCCTCTTATGATCACATTGATAGTGACCCCGGAATATTCGGTTTTTGAAGCTTTCTTCTTATGGTGACGTCGTCGTTTGGCAGACTTAGGGACATTTATCAACCGGTCGAATATCGATCGCCGAGGTACAGATGCACAACACTGGCATTCTGAGAGGACCACAAAAATAAGCCGCTCACATTGATATGAGTGGGCTACTTGTTGCACTGGTCTTTCTCTCGACAGTAATTCCCGCAAGTCGAAAACTTGAGAGGAACCTCTCATAGAGTGTGAGGGTGGAGATGGAACCCTTTGTCCATTAGTGGACGGGACTGGTTCTTAGCAAACATGAATTTTAAATCCATGCTAAACTTTTTGAACATGATGAATCGCATTACATTCTGAAGAAGAAACACGATGGTCGTGTTTAACTTGATTAACGCTAGACCAAAGTCTGCGTTTTGGTGAAACGCACCTCTGAGGGGTTGCATTCGGATTTTAGAACGAGTTCTTGGGAACTGTGTTTAGTTAGATTAACATGGTCTGGGGACCTACTTTTTGATTTTGAAACGCACTCCTAAGAGTTGTGTTTGATTTGAGAAACGCATCCCTGAGGACTGTGTTCTGGTGTTGAAATGTGTTCCTGAAGACTATGTTGTGATTTTGGAATGCTCCCTTGAGGGTTATGTTTTAATTGAATCACTTGGGTCTTGTATTTGGGCTCACCATCCTAAGACTTGTGTTCTGGAGTAGAAACGCAACGCTCAAGTTGAGGCTCACAAATGCGGCTCTTGTGTTGATTAAGAGATCGGCTCTCTCGGAGATAAGCTCATCGTAAGGATCTTCTCCTCCTTCGAGCGGCATTCTTATTGGCCTATCTTAAGGCTTTTATAGTGAGGTTATCAGCATTGTTGGAGCTTGTTACCACAATGGGCCTTTTATGACCCAACACCCGTTGTGTCGATGCGGGTGTAGGATTTTCAACTCGTTGAACGAGTTTAGCAGAAGTTGAGTCCACTCCTTAAGAGGAGGGGCTGTTCGAGTAGTCTTGATCAAAGGGGAGGGCCTCCTTTGATAATTCAGAATTAATGGAGCTTTGGTCTTGTGGGTGACCGTGCGGATCTTGCACCTAGCCTTAGGGCTAAGGGATCCGGAGGAGAGTACTTCTTCGTACTTGGCTTGGTCGAATTTCACGACGAAGGTCTCGACCATTGTTCCAGCGAGGTTGACGTCGGATTGTGTCACCACTTCTTCATTAGTGAAGCTAGTCCCCAGTAGAGTCGCCATCTTTTGTTTGTTGGGATAATTCAAAAAAAAAATTAAGAATTAAATTTGTATTATTCTCTCTGACAAACTCAGAAAAAGAATTAATTACAATTCTCTCCATACAATTTCTCTCTAACAGACTTAAAAAAAAGAAATTATAAATCTTCTCGATCGGTTTCCCAATTTACAAAAGAGAGAAGGAATTAACTTAGATCAGGCCCTTTGTTTAGCCTGAGTTCTTCACGGTAGCGATGAGATGTCTCCCTCGATATTAGTATTGAGTTTGCTTCTCGTTGACGATCCGACGCTTCACCTTGTTTGATTGAAGTCGATCAAACTTGCGTGGTAGGTTTAAAAATAGCTCTTAATGAGTTTAAGAACTCGGAACGAGTTTAAACTCTGTAACAGAGTTGATCTAAATCGAAAATTAGTTTTAAACCCAAGTCACAAATCTCCAAACAGTTCTATTGCTAAAGAATATTTCTAGGATCCAGTACTGATCTACCAAAATTCACGCTCCTTTTATTATGCCCAAAGATCTCTCAAGATCTCCCTTCCTTTAACTCAGTTGAGTTTGTTGAGATTTATAGGGGGTTAAGAGGTGTAACTACCCCCTTAATCCACTCCTAAGTGGAGGAGTGATCCCCTCAAATCGTGAAAAATGGTTTTGAAACCATTCAGCTCATATTTGAATGAGTCAAACGTAAAATCTGCATTCTAGCATGAATTCTACGCTCGAACGTAATGTCTGGAAGTTCTGACGTAGAGTCTGGAAGCTACGTTTGCAGCATTTGGAAACTACGTTTGTAGCATTTGGAAGCTGCGTTGGCAGCTTGGAAGTTGAGTTTGCATTGCTTTGACTCTAGAATAAGGCCACTTGCGTTTTGATTTGAAGAGAACGTCAATTTGTAGTCTCTTTTGCTAGAGCGTTGCAAAGATCTTCATCTTAGCTCCTTAAAAATATGAGTCATCAGATTGTAACTCCCGACGTTGATTGTGAAGGCTGTTGAATTAGAGCTTTCATCGGTTATTACGAAGGTTGTCAGATTGTAACATTCATTGATCTACGTGAAAGTTTTCAAATTGTAGCCTTCTGGAAGCCGTCAAATTATAACTTCCATCCTTGGTGTTTGATGGAGATCATCTATTTATAGTAATTTTTAGACAGCCTATAGCCACCATGAAGGTTGCCTCGCAGGCTATTTCGCAGCATGCAGATGAGCCACGTATTCGTACGAGGGTGTGACCCAAGCGTTCTCGAGATCAGACAACGCTCCTCTATTTGAAGAGGTTCATCAATTGGTTAACGAGAATCACCTGTTCGATGAGGTTCGCCTATTTGATGAGGTTCATCAATTGGTTGACAAGGTTCACCTGTTCGATGAGGTTCGCCTGTTTGATGAGGTTCGTCAATTTGTTGACGAGGTTCACCTATTCGACAAGGTTCACCCATTTGATGAGGTTCGTCAATTGGTTGACGAGTTTCACCAATTCGACGAGGTTCACCCATTTGACGGGGTTCACCCATTCGACGAGGTTCATCCTATTAACGTTCACCCGTTTGATGAGGTTCGTCCGTTCGACGAGGTTCACCCATTTGACGAGGTTCGTCCTATTGACGTTCGCTCGTTCGACGAGGTTTGTCCTATTGACAATGTTCGTCTGATTTACTGAGACGCGACCCTTGTATTATGAAGTAACGCATCCATTGATTGCCTCGTCAGGACTTACTGTATGCAGCAGTTACAATAGCATTTAAATAAATTTATGTTACAATCATAATTGTCATTATAATTTGCAACAGTCATATTGATTGTAGGTGACTCTTGAGCTGGACTTAGAGGCCTATAAATAGTGCCCCTTTAGGCAGCTCTTGGAGACATGAACTTGAGAGCTCTTATACACATGAAATGTATTGAGTTGTTGTGCTGCTGCTGCAAAAACTATGCTCGAATGAACTTTCTTTGAAACCAAAAGGTTTTATACCAAAAGGTTCTGAGACTGAGGAGATTTTTTGCCTTGAGTGAAAGGTCTTATAGATCAAGGAGATCTTGACAGTACTGGGTTGGTGCATACCAAAGTACTATACGATTCTTGGAAGTAGTTTAGCCTTAGGATCATTGCACCGGAGTAGGCCAAATATTACTTTAAGCATAACGTTTCACAAACGCACAGCAGTTAAAATTTAAAATTATAGCACATCAACTTTTACTATTTCATTCCAGATTTAACTACAATCTCTAACAATCATAAGGTAATATTTTTTATCTATCATGGATCCTGCGAGGACTCTTAGAGTGGATTGTCTCAAGTTAGAGAATTTTGACGGATCCAACTTTAACGCATGGTGTCAGAAAGTGATCTTCAGGATGTAACTCCTAAAAATCTACTATGTGGTTTCTAGGGAGAAACCCGATTTTGAAAAAGATTTTGAGTCTAAAGCCTCTTTGGCTAAAGATGATCATTTCTATAGGAGTTATCTTCTTAACTGTCTAGCCGATCATCTGGCAGATGTTTACACCAACAAGCACTCTACAAAAGAAATCTAGAATGCTCTAGAGGACCAATACAAGGATGGGGAGAAACTATCCAAGTCTCACCTCATTGACAAGTTTCTAGACTTTAAATTCAAAGATGACACTGAGGTTTTACTTCAAGTCAAAGAGCTTGAAAAGCTTGTTATGAAACTGAAGGATGAAAAGATCAATCTTTGTCAAACCTTTATTTCTGGTGTAATTGTCAATAAGCTTCCTCCATCTTGGATGTCATTCTCCATGGACATTTGAAGAAGGAAAAGACACGTGACTTTGTCTGATTTGAAGAGGTTCATTCAGATCGAGGATGAGATTCAGACTCACACAAATGATGAGCTCCTTGCTAAGCAGAAGGCGTCTATAACATGGTGGCTGCTAACTCTGAGAAGGGTACTAGTTCTTCTTCCAAGAAGAAGAAGAAGTCTTTTAAGAAAAAGAAGAACCACCCAATAAGTGTTCAAAAGAAAGATTTTAAGAAGAACGACAAATGCTTTAACTGTGAGAAGCAAGGACATTTTACCAAGGACTATAAAGCACCAAAGAAGGGAACAACACACAATGTTAATCAAGTTGACAATTGTGTGGCTATGCTCTTCCAAATAACAACTCCCAATAATGTATCTGATTAGTGGTTAGATACAGGTGCTACCTGTCATGTCTACTCCAACAGAGATTTATTCTCTTCCTATGTTTCTACTAAAGAGAACGTATCAATGGCTGATCGTTCTGTAGTTCCTATTCTTAGAACTAGGACTGTGGTACTGACTCTTTCTTAAGAGAAGACTTTCACATTGAATGATGTGAAACATATTCCCTTAATTGCTAAAAACTTACCTCTGAAAGTCTGCATTATGACGTAGGTATGAGACTGGATTTCTAAGGAGGAAAGGATGTGTTATCTTTTAAGAAAATATATTTTGGTAATGCATATCGTACTGATGACATGTATAAGATTAGTACTATTATACCCAACTCAATTGTAAATGATGTATCTTCTTCCGCTTACTCCTCTATATTATGACACAATAGGCTGGAACATGTAAATTATAGAGAGCTGTTTAGCATAGAGAAATTAGGGTTACTTCCAAAATGTGAGGGTACCAAACCTTAGAAGTGTGAAGTCTACGCACAAGCAAAGCTGACAAGAAAGCTCTTCCTAAGTGTCGCAAGGAGCACCAATCTATTGGATTTGATTCACTCAGATACTTGTGATTTCAAGAGTTTCGTCACTTGATACGGCATGAAGTACTTCATCACCTTTGTTGATGATCATTCTCACTTATGCCATGTCTACCTATTGAAATCTAAAGATGAAACCTTCAGCAAGTTTATCGAGTTTCGGACATGTGTGGAGAAGCAGCTTGGACTTTAGGTGAAAAGACTCAGGAGCGACAGAGGAGGAGAGTGTTCGCGGGGAAATTCGTTGCTTTCTTTTTCATTGAAATAATCGTCATCTTGGGTTACAAAAGATCCGGTCTTTTTTAGATCCGGTTACAATTAAATCAAGGAAAAATAAGAAAAATTATAACTTTCCTTTTGTGAACAAATCGCGAGCTCCTGTTTTGCGGTTGCTCGCTTGTGTGGGTTCTTTGCCAACGCCGGGGTTAATCCGTGGACCACCGCGCGATCTAGATCCGGTCGGATCTACACGATTATACGAGTATTATTTCACGAAGGGAATAATAGCCGGGAGGGATTAGTCCACTAAGGGAATAATCGCTAGGATCTCGAGATCTAAGACCAAGCTTAGATCTGGTGTGTGATCTCGTGTAGATCTCAGATCTGTTCTTTCTTCCTCTCGAAATCCTGCCTTTTCTGACGTGGATGCTCGCCGAGGATCAGATCCGAATGTGCAAGTCTTCAAGTCTTCAAAGCTCCGAGTTCGCTCTTCAATCCGGCAGAGTTTTGGCTCTTGAAATTCCAACCTTTGAAAATGAGCAATGCCTAGCCTATTTATAGGCTCTCTGGACTGTGCCCGCGCACAGGAAAACGTCGGCCACCTCTGGGTGGCCGGCACTGTGCCGAGCCACCTTGAGGTGGCTCGGCTCTTGGCCAAGCCACCCTGAGGTGGCTCGGCCTTGGCCGAGCCACCTTGAGGCGGCTCTGTGTCCGTTTTCCGGTTTTGTCCGTGATTTGGTTGATTGAGACTCTGATTTGTTGATCTGATTTGGCAGTAAGTCTGATTCCTGATTTGGCAGTAAATCCACTTCTGAGTTCGAGTCCGAAACTGATCTTGATTCGATCGTGATTCGTCTGAGTCTGTTCCCGGTTGGATGACTCGTTGATTTTTTAACACTTGGCTTGATCCCGAACGCGTATGGATGCATTCCGTCGCTTGCGTGCGATTCGTCGATCTCGTCGCCTCGTTGGTTCGTCGGTTTGTGCCGAGCTATGCTAGGGGACCTATAAGCAATTTTATATGCCTACAGATACCCCCTCCAAAGTATTTCAGTCTCGTTCTTTTATAGAAGAGTCTGGAATACTTTGGATATGATCGTCCCCACCTTCAGTCGGTATAATGGGACTTTAGAATGACTTCTGTTCTTGATTCCTTGATCTTCCAGGCTATTCGGTGCTTTGTCGAATATCTGTAAGAGTTCCGGTGCTGCATTTATTGTCTGACCGTTGTCGGAATTTTAAACTTGGAGTTGATTCCTGATCTTCTGATCTTTATTGTTGGCGTCGAGTCTTTATTTGCAACGCGTTGTCCGGCGTAGTGTTGTTGAGTTATCCTTAAGAATATTTATAAAAACATATTCTCCAGGAACTTCTCAAACCAAAAATAGGGAATAGTTTATACTCATATACCTTATTGGAGTGATTTCTGTGCCCAAATGAGCTGAACCGGCTTAAAATGAGATAAAAAAGGCAGTAAATCGGCTCAAAAAATCCTCCGACTCTTCCGAACAAATGGGAGAGGAGTGAGTAAATGATGGACTGAACCGTCGCTCGATTTGAAGTCGTTTCGATGCTCGGTTCGGCTTCAATTTGGATTCTGGTTCAAAACCGGTCCGGTCCGGTTCGGTTCGGTTTGGTTCAACCCGGTTCACCCTATAAAAAGGGGTCTTTTTCTTTTTCTTTTCCTCCACCTAGGGCCGGCCCCCCCTCTTGTCTATTTTTTGCTTTTCTCTTCCCTCAAGCATCCGATCTCTCTAAAAATTTGATATTTGTCTTAGATCTAACCTTCCTTCGGATCTTTGACTGAGAAATCCCTCGAAACTTCTATATTTAGAGTTTCCTTCGAGCCCCTCGAGCGCGTGGTTCGAGCACCTTTCAAGATCTAGTTTTTGTCGGATCCTCGAGCCTTTCCTCAGGTATATCCTTCATAATTTCAACATTTTTTATGCTTTATTCAATTTATGAATTTGTGGGACCACGGGTGAGGGTTCGGATTATAATTTGGCGCCTCGAGCTTATCTTTTAGGGGATAAAAATGTGATCTCTTTTTTTTTAGATCTGACCTCTTGATTTCTTTTGTAGGCCATTATGTCGCGAGTCTCGAGAGGTCGTTCTCCTGCTGCATCGGCTTATGGCGTGCTTCCCTCATATGCTGGTGAGCTACTTTTTTGGCATATTCGCAAATTTACAAATTAGTCCTCTTTTTTCTGGATATTCGCAAATTGGTCCCTTTTACCCCCGTTGTTCTCCTTGGTGAGGCAACCGGGAAAAGCCTTGATTCTCCTTGGTGAGGATCGACGCTTTAAAGACGGAAGTTTTACAAATTAGCACTCTTTTTCTGAAAATTTGCAAATTAGTCCTTTTACCCCATTTTGCTCTCCTTGGTGAGGCGATCGGGAAAAGCCTTGATTCTCCTTGGTGAGGATCGACGCTTTAAGGATGGGTTTTGCTTGGTCAAAACCACATCTCATAATAAAGGGGGCGTTTTGACGCTGCATCGTGCTTTATAAGGCAGGGATATATTGTCGATATACCCTATCTTATAAATGCGCAATGTGGCCAAATCGTCTCGCCCTTTATAAGGTAATGACTCTATCTTACCAATTTGTAAGATGAGTTCAATTTCCTTTTATATCTGAAATTAACAAACACTTAACTGCTTGTTTTCAGTGGAATATCCTTCCGGAGCCTTTTCATCGCATGCGGTGAATGGACGTCGTGACGAATATTATTCGACGTCTGATGACTTTTCGCCCATTCCGCTTACTCCTCAGTTTGGTCCGGGCACGTCGCTGGAAGTTGCCCAAGTGGTGAAGGAAGGTGGACATCGAGCCCTTCGCCAGCTGATTACAGATGCGCCTCTCGTGAAGGATGCCGGTTCCGTTCAGTCTCTCAGGAAGACTGACTTCTTGTTTGGCGACTCTACCAGAGATCCCGATGCAGCATTTATTGAAGCTGAGCAGTGGCTTTACCAGACTGGCAGTCGTTATATGTATTTGCCGAAGATTCCTCGACACCGTTCTTTGACTGAGCTCAGGCGCCAGGCTGTGAAACGGGAGATGTCGTGGCGTTTGACAGAGGAGCATGAGAGCGTCCACTGCGGCTATATTACTCATCAGGCAGTTCCTGGTTCGAGCCGGGATCACATTGTTGGACTACATCCTGGAGTACTGGGGCTAGATACTCCGCCTCGTAACGAGTTCCTCGCCTCTGCTTCTACCTTGAGGAATCGCCTTGCTAACCTAGGACGGGAGATGCCCGCACCGCGCCACAGATTCTATGGTTGGGTCCATTCTTTGGACAGGTTTTGGTGGGCTCGTATGACGAAGTACGTCTTGAGCCGATGGAGCGAGGAGTTACATGCTTGCGGTCTTTATGCAGCCATTCGGGCCACCATGCATGGTTTGCCTACAAGCGCGAAGCATTTCTTTGCCCTATGCGAGCTTTATAATCCAGATTCCAACACTTTTCTGACCAGGCACGGAGAGTTGGGCTTGGCTCTTCATGAGATGCACAAGATTTCTGGCTTGCCCATGGGACAGATGCTATACCAGGAGTACTTTCCCTCCAACCATGAGTTGAGTCAGCTGAAGGATCGCATGCCCGACCGCTACGAGACCTTATGGGACCTCACTTGTCATTATCACATTGCTTTGGCGCAGTCTAAGCCCCTAGCGAAGAGGACCAAAGCAAATGTGAGCCTGAAGCAGTTCGCATCATACTTGTTCAGGAATCTGGAGAGCCATTCTGGCCAATCTATTTGTGAACTGGCACCGCTGACTCCTTCAGAGGTTAATGAGCTGCTGAAGAAGACTAACGCCCAATCCTATACCATTAGCAGTCCTGAGAGTGGCTTTCCTGCAGGGACTAAATTCAGATCGTTCTTATATCATGCGACCGCACCGATTCGTCCGATGACTCTCCTTGCCGGTTATCTCGCCATCTGGTTGAAGAAATGTGTGGTCCCGTATCAGTCTGGTGACGCTCTGCCACTGGAAGTGCTCTATCCTGCAGTTCAGCTTGCCTACAAGAAGGAACTTTCGCTTCTTCCGGTGATGGTGGCTAACATTCATCGAGGGCTTCGACAGATTTCTGGTGCTTTTACACGGAGAGATAATGACAAACCGACTCAGATTCCTACCCTTCCAAACCGGATGTGTTAGTGGATTTCTCCTCGAGAGTGGGGAGCGGGGACGTAGGTCAGCGGGCCGAACCTCGTTAACACATCGCGCGTCAAGGATAACGATTCCTAACTTTATCTCTTTCTTTATTATTGCACTTCTGTTACTGTGGTTTGTTTGTACTGTTTTTTAATTGCATATTAGAGCCTCTTGACCCTAATCACCCCCCCTCTAGGGTCCTTCAGTGATGTTGCTACAAAAGCCTTAAATCAGGCTAAGAAGAACACTACTCAACAAAGGAGAAGATCCCTACGACAAGCATAACTCCGAGAAAGCCGATCCTCTAACCAAAACGTGAGCCCCGTGTTTGTAAGCCTCAACGCGAACCTGAGCTTCACGTTTCTATTTTAGAATGTGAGCCTCGCATTTATGTGCCTAAGCATGAGCCTCACATGAGGCAGGCTAAACGTGACCCTCAGTGGCATATTTGACAACTAAGATGCGGACCTTAGGCCCGCGTTGAACGTGAACCTCACCTTCGCGTTGATCAATTAAAACGCGAACCTCGCATTCAGAAGAGTGTTGCACACAACCCTCGTGTGTCCACTCTCAAACATGACCCTTGCATTCCCACTTTAAAACATGACCTTCGCATTTCTTCTTCTCAATGTGACCCTTACATTTCTAATACTAAATGTGATGTGATCCGTCGTGTTCAGAAAGACTAACATAGGTTTAAGATCCATGTTCATCAGGAGCCAGTCTTGTCTAATCGTAGACAGGGGGTTCCAAATCAAAACTCATATTCAGTGAGTAATTCTTCTCGAGTCCCTTCAATGGATTTAAGAGAGTTCTTATCGAGAGAAAGACTGGTGCAATAAGTCGCTCATTCGTGTCAATGTGCACGACTGATTTCTGCGGTCCTCTCAGGATGCCAATGTTGTGCACCTACACCAAGACCATCGGTGTTTGACCGACTAATGAACATTGCTTAGCCCAATAAGCCACGATGTTCTCATAAGAAGAAAACTTCAGAGGATGAATATCTTGGAGTTACTATCAATATGATCGGTAGAGGAAAATCATCAATGTCTAGCTCCAAGAGTCTCCTAGCTTGTAAGAGATCCTCTAGTGAGTCTGATGGAATCTATCAACACACTCAAACTCGAAAAAGAGTTATACTCCCTATCAACTATTGAAAGTTGGATAAAGGAACAAACTCTGATGTTAAACATTCAGCCATCGAAGAGTCTTAATCCTCTAGCTCTTTCGTAGAACATGAGAGCTCCACCTATATGGCGGGAAACCCTGAAGATCATATGAAGAGACTTAATGAGCAACAAGCCGTGCTCAAATCCTAGCGTGAGACCATCAATGAACTCCGGATCTTGATGGCTTAGATCATTGCTGACAAGGCCAAGCCTTAAAAAGTAGATTCGTCACCACGGCATGAATCCTCTCGAAGAGCGGGGTCATCTTTATCAAAGGGGAAGGAAAAAGTGATCAAGACTTCTAATCAAGAAGCTCTCTATAAAAAATCTTCATCAAAGGGGAAGGAAAAAGAGACTAAGAATGAGCAGAATCCTCATTTGGCCAAAATAGAGGAAGTAAAAGCCCGCCTCAACACCATTTCTAATAGAAGTAAGCTCCAAGATGAGGGAGTTGTTAGGCACTACCCAGCTAAATGAGATACAACCCCTTATCCTCCAAAATTTAAAGTCCCGACTTTGCAAGCTTTCGACTACACGAGATCACCAAATTGACACATCTACTATTTCAAGTCACAGATTTGAAATATAGTAGCAAATGACGTTGTGCTAACTTGGTTGTTCATTGGCACCCTCAAAGGGGTTGCCTTTGAATTGTTCATGAAATTACCTATAGGATCTATCCAAAAGTGGATAGATCTAGAGAGACTCTTTCTGTCAAGGTTCTTCAAAGATGATACAAAAGTCTCTATTCCCTCTCTTCTCGCCACCAAGCAGAAGAAAGGGGAACCTATTAAAGCCTTCGTTGAAAGATTCCGAAGCATGGCCCTGCGATGTCCGACAGGTATGACACAATCTACTTTGATGGAAACTTGTTGACATAATTTGCAGAACAACCTCCTAGCCCAAATAGGGGTTGCAGAATGCCGTTCTTGGAAACACCTACTCTCCTAAGGTGAGCAGACTGAAGAAATTTTTGCTAGGATTAAAGCCAAAGAAATAGGCAAACAGAAGCAACTGGTACAACATGGCCAAGGCAGTGCTTCCCGATCAAAGGGAAAATATATTCTGGCCATTGAAGCTAATACTCGAGCGACACCTGCTAAGCAGGGCAAGGCATCGGGTCAGCCAAGAGTTGCCAAACAGTACTCTTTCAAGGAAGATCATATGGTTACTTTGTTCAAGTTACTTCATAAACAACAAGTTAAAGCTTCCTGAAGTGAAGAAACCCGAAGAGTTGGGAAAGGTGGATGATCTTAACTACTGGCTCTACCACAGAATGCTGAGGCATCCAACAAAAAGATGCTATATCTTTAAGGATTTCATGCAGGCTTTAGTTGAAGATGAAGTGCTCAAGCTAAAGTCAGAGCAGAAGACCGTATCTACCTATATGATATCAGTCCAGTTTGAGGATTTCCCACCCGTTGCAGCTCCTAACGGTGTCGTCCCTATCCCTAAGGGAGAGCTGCACCTAAAAAACACTAACTTACATGGTCAGAAAGATAAATGATTGGTATCCCTTACTACCCCAAAAGGAGAAGTAATGTGGGTCCATCCTGATTTGCTTGATGACCAGCAATGGATAAGTGTGTCAGGAAAGAAAAAGAGAAACAATGCTAAATCTTCTAATATGATTAGCCATTCTCTAAATGAAGATGATGCACATCCGATCCCTCTCACTGCCTCAGAAGAGGAGAGGACTGCTCTTGCGGCCGAGCAAGAAATAAATCATGGAGCAAGCACCAGGTCAGGAAAGACATACCTAAAAAAGGTATGATCATGCTGCTCAAGAAGCAGAAAAATAGGCTGAAGAGGCTGGGGGTACCATTCCAAGAAGTCAGCCGATAAAGGAAAGCAGAAAGAGGTTTGCTATAACAAGAACCTTCTCCAACAAGAAGTTGAAAGGTCAAGTACTCCTTTTCGTTTCAATGTCATGGTGCAACTAGCTAACATTCCTGCCAGTATCACTTTTTATGAGCTCCTAAGACTCTCCAAGTCCATGAGAAGAGCTTTGGTTGAAGCTTTAACGGATATAGAGAGCTTTATCACACAAGCTCCTATAGTCCCAGAAGCTACAAAAGGGCCTTCTTGTGCACAATGCTTACAGGCTGCAAAAAGCCTGCCTTGCATATCGTTCACACAAGAAGATACGCAAATCAAGCATAAACATGATAGATCATTATACTAAATAGGGTATATTGGGTCTTCTAAGACCACTCACGTCCAAGTCGACCCAGACTCCGCACTTAACAGTATGCTGTACAAGGTGATGCAAGTCTTAGAGAGTCCTCTGCATCGGTTGAGCTCTACCCAGACTACTATCTTTGGCTTCAACGCCAACACCATACGACCCTTGGGCAAAATCAAAGTCAGGTTTCAGATTGAAAATCTCAAGTTGGAAGTGACTTGTTATATCATAGATGCGGACATGTCCTACAATCTATTGTTGGGATGGCCTTGGATTCACGCGAATTGCATTGTCCTATCTACCCTTCATCAAGTAATGAAATACGCCGATGATGAAGGAGAAGTCAGAACCTTGATAGCCGAGAGATAACCATTCAAGGGTGTGGAAAACTACCACACTGACTCAGTCTTCTATTTGGACTCCCAAGAAAAACAGAATAGCCAAAGGAAGATCCTAATAGCAGCAATAAAGCAGACACCGAGCCTGAGCCCAAGGAAGAGTGTCTGTGGGAGTTAGAACCAGAATGAGCTCAATAATAATAATGCATCCAGTGAGGGAAAGTGGTATATTAATGAAAAAATTTAATTTGGTTTACTTGTTTGATGTGTCCTCTAAATGTGATAAAATAGAGACTGATACAGATGTAGGTACAGATCTGTAGTGTACATTGTATGCTGAGGCATTGCTTAATATGCCACTTAAATCATCCTTCACTACATTGGAAGAGATAGAAAACACTTAGAAAGGCTTCATCATGGTCCCGGCTAAGAAGAAAGGACAAAAGCCGATCTATTTTGGGAAAGTCAACTCTGAGCTAACAAATCTAAAAGATTCAGTGGATGACCTCGAAATCCCACAATTCTATTATTATGGGACCAAGTCCCTCCATAAGATGAAGAATATGAGTTAAATATGTGCTATGATTTTAATAACCAGGAAGGTTTAAACTTCAGAAAAGGAAGACGAGCACCAATTCAATCTTTCACTCTAAAAGGAAATCCTCCTGATTATTATCATAAAACTGGAAGAGGGTTAGGCTATGTTTCAATCCTCCCTCCTCAGAAAATGAACCTGATGAATGTCTATATCAAAAGCATTTATCCAGAACATCATCATGGGATTTTGATGTTAGCATTGGTGTAGTCTTTAAAGGCATGTCTATAAACATGACCTTAAGTAGTCATCCAAATAATGATGAAAAGGATGATGAAGAGTTGATTGAATCAACTAACGATCCTTGGATCAAACGCCTTAATATCTTATAGGACATGGGCTTTGAACAACGCGAGCCACCCACTGAAGATAAGGTAATCCAGATAAATATGGGAGATGAAACCAATCCCAAACCAATTTTTATAAGTGAGAGTTTATTATCATCCAAGAAAGAAGGCCTTATATCTCTCATCTGAGAATATGTAGACGTCTTCGCTTGCAATTACGAAGACATGCCTGGTCTTGACCAAAATATGGCCATGCATCTTCTCAATATTGATCCGGCTGAACAACAACAACGTCGGGTCCATCTAGAAATTAAGAAAGAAATTGAATTAGAAGTCAAGAAGCTTATCGATTTAGGTTTCATCAGGGAAGAACAACACCCTGATTGGGTGGCTTACAATGTTCTAGTGCCCTAGAAAAATGGAAAGTTCCGAATTTATATTGATTTTCATGACCTAAATGCTGCATGTCCGAAGTATGAATTTCCTCTCCCAATCACAGATGTCATGATTGACAATACTTGTGGGTATGAGAGGATGTCATTTATGGATGGATTCTCAGAGTACAACCAGATCAAAATATATCCTAAAAACAAAAAACACACTGTCTTGAGAACACCACTGGGAGTATACTGTTATACAGTGATGCCCTTCTAACTGAAGAATGCTGGTGCAACCTATCAATGGGTCATGAATATAATTTTCCACAAACATCTACGCAAGAAGATTGAGTGTTATGTGAATGATATTATAGTGAAGAGCCAAAAGAAAGGAGATCATCTTTCAGATCTGAAGATGATGTTTGACATCATGCAAGCACATCAGTTAAAAATGAACCCAACCAAATCTTTCCTGTGGTAGCAAGTGGTAAATTCCTCGGGTTTATAGTCACATCCAAGGGGATTTCTCTCGACCCAAAAAATTCACACTATCCAGGAAATGCCGCCTCCGAAGAACATCAAAGAACTCAGAGGCTTGCCAGACAGATTGGCTTATATCCGAAGATTTATATCAAATCTTTAAGGACACTGCTAACCCTTCACCAAATTGATGAAGAAAGGAGCCTCATTCATTTGGGATGAAGACTGTCAAGAGGCGTTTGAGGAGATCAAATGGTACATCACCCAGTCGCCCATCCTAGTGGCCCCACTATCAGGAAAATTATTCATGTTATATGTGAGAGCCATGGACCATTCTCTTGGAGCTTTGTTAGCCTAGAACAACGATCTGGGTCATGATCAGACAATCTACACCTTAGCAGAACTATGATCGGATCTGAACATCGGTACAATCTAGTGGAAAAAAACCTTGTCTTAGTGTTCACCATCCAGAAAATGTCACACTACATGGTCAGACAATTGTCCACATAATTTCCAAAGTAAATCCTTTGAGGGTACTTATGAAGAAACCTTCTTCACTAAACTGTCGCCTCGCAAAATAGGCGATACTTTTATCATAATATACGATGCAATTCATGCCTCGGAAGGCTATTAAAGGCTAAGCTCTGATAGATTTCTTAACCGACCATCCAGTATCCGATTCTTTCAAATTATACGAAGATTTACCAGATGAGGTTGTAGAAGATTACGTAACTCAAGAAGTCATGCAAGTATGAAAATTGTTCTTTGACGGTGCACTAGAGCAAGACTCGATGGAGGAATTACAGCTAGTGTGGGGGTAGTACTTGTATCCCCAAACGGTCACATGATCCTAAGAGGATTTTCCTTAACCGAGCCATGCACCAACAATATAGCAGAGTATAACACTTTGCTGTTAGGGATGCAGTTAGCCGAGGAACTCAACATCTGACATATTGAGGCCTACGGTAATTCTTAACTCATTGTAAATCAAGTCCGAGGAGAATATGAAGTACGTAATGAGGATTTGGTCCCATATCACTTCGCAGTGCTAAATTTAGCCCAAAATTTTGAGGGCTTCTTTATTGGATACATCCTGTGAGTTCAAAATACATATGCAGATGCTTTGACCTCGTTGGCAACTTTATTAGCATTGCCATCAAAGGCAGAGACAATGATATTCATTGCGGGTCGTGATTTGTATCACTCTAAGCTCCCTTTAGAAGATTACTCAGAAGAGACAACATCGGAGATTGTCTATGAAACTTCTATCGATCTCCAACCAAGGAATTAGCGATTCTCATTCATCAACTATGTCTTATATGGCATACTACCTGATGATCCAAAAGAAGCAATTGTCGTCAAATAGAAAGTCCTTCGATTCTATTATAACACACTTTCTCAAACTTTGTATCGAAAATCGTATGATGGGGTTTTGCTTCATTGCCTTTTCAAAAAAAGCATAAGAAGCTCTCAAAGAAGCCCATGAAAGAATGTGTGGAGCTCATCAGTTCAGATCTAAATTAGGGGATCCACTCTGAGACTTGGCTATTATTGGCAAAAAATGTTTGCAGACACCATCGATTATGCTAAATGATGTCATGCATGCCAAATCCATGGTGACTTCATCCATCAAGCACCAGGGAATTTGCACCCAACATCTCCCTCTTGGCCATTCGAGATGTGGGAAATAGACATCGTCGGACCTATATCTCCACCAACATCTAAAGGACATCGGTTTATCTTGGCAGTAACTGATTACTTCTCCAAATGGTCAGAAGCTATCCCTTTGAAAGAAGTCAAGGCTTCAAACATGATCAAATTTATTAAACATAGTGTTATCTAACTCTTTGGCATGCCGAGACAAATAGTCTACGACAATGAGACTCAATTCATCAGCCACGATTTTTTAAGATTCTGCGACAAGTTCAGAATTCAAAGTGTCGCATCAACAGCATGTTACCCATCAACTAATGACCTTGCAAAAGCTTTCAACAAAACTATTGTAAAGCTTCTCAAAAATTTCGTCTACAAAAGTCGACGCGACTGGGAAGAAAAACTTAGCGAATGTCTATGGGCTTACCGCACAATAGTAAGAACCCCGACAAAAACTACTCCTTTTTCCTTGGTATATGGATGTGAAGCCATGTTACCCTTAAAAATTCAGATCACATCCCTAAGAGTTTCTCTTGTAACAGTGATGACCGCTAAAGAACAACATCGACTATGCCTTTAAGAGTTGGAAGCATTAGATGAAAAGTGGCTTCAAGCTTAACAACAAATCGAGTTATACCAGGCTCGAATCTCAAAAGCCTACAACAAGAAGGTCAAGAAAAGGATCTTTAAGAAAAGCTATCTTGTCTTAGTAGTCAGACGTCACATGGTCATGACACATAAGACAAAAGGGAAATTCAATCCTAAATGGGAAGGACCATTCATAGTAGAGTCAATCTACTCAAATGGAGCATACCATCTCATTAATCAAAAAGGTGATAGGCTCATGATGCCAATTAATAGGAAATTTCTCAAAAAATATTACCATAAGAAAATCATGAGACCCCCTTTCTCCAACCCTGCTAAGTCTTGCTTAGGACTGGGGTTTGGTTACTTGGAATTCATTGAATCAAAAGTAACAAATCTTCAAAGTTGTCATGTTCAACAAAACACCTTTGTCAACTACAAAATTCTTCCCTAACTGGCTTATCAATCTTTTCTAATAAGATGACAAGAACATAATCCTGTCTGGTTAACACCACACAACTGACGAAAAAAATCAACTTATCAATCCTCTCCAATAGGATGATAAGTCCACAAAATTGCTCAAATCGTAACATAATCCCGTCAAGTTAACACCATACCTCTGACGATAAAATCAACTTATCAATCCTTTTTAATAGGATGATAAGTGCACAAAGTTGCTCAAATCGCAACATAATCCCGTCAAGTTAACACCACACCCCTGACGCCCAAATCAACTTATTAATCTTCTTCAAAAAGATGATAGATCCACAAAGTTGCTCAAATCGTAACATAATCCCGCTAAATTAACAACACACCTCTGACAATTAACTTATCGACTCTCTTCAATAAAGCGATAAGTCTTCAAAAAATCTTATTCAAATAACAAGTGCAAACCATCATCAAGTTAACATTACACCTTTGATAAAAAAACAACTTATTGACTCTCTTCAATGGAGCGATATGCCCTCAAAAATCTTGTGCAAATCACAAGTACATTGAATTGTTAAGTTAACATTACACCTATGACGATAAAATTAACTTATCAATCCTCCATAATAAGATGATAAGACCACAAATTACTATTATGTTAATATTACACCTCTAATAGTCAATCCCTCATGAACTTGTTAATTCTTTTTAACAGAATAACAAGTGTTCATTTAAAAAAAATCCTCAGTGGATTAAAATTTTCTGGAATTATCCTAGTGATAATAAAGAGAATTTTAGAATCTTACTATAAATGATAATTCATGCCAAGTTAATGTACACATCTAGCATTTTCAACTATTTTTCATTGTTTCAAGTTAAAACATAACACAGAAAGAAATAATGGAAAACCAAAATAGTATCAATTTTTATTCAAAATACTAGAGAGTGATACAAAATTATTGTTTTGTTCTTATCAAAAGAACGATATAAAGTCAGGTTTGCGGGCCTATCAGTTTGATAGATGCGAGCCAGGACTTGACAACTGCAAGCTTCTTTTCGTGAATAGCTCATGTCGTTGCCGTAGCTCATCTTCGGAGTTCATCGTCGCTCGGCACCGCAGCAACAACCTCCTTCTTGATTTCGTTTAGAGCTTGCACCTTCTTGTAGTAGTTGCTAAAAATTTTTGCACTCTTGAGGTGGAGCCCCTTCACAACAACTTCCTCTTGAGCAAGCTGAGCTTCTTTTTGAGACAACTCTGCTTTTAGTAGAGCGATTGCTTTTTGAGTGGTAAGCATGGCAGTAGCAGAAATGGTCAGCTCAACTTGTACTTGATTGCGCTGCTCCTGCAGAGATGCAAGATGCGCCTTCTTCTCAGCTGAGCTCTTTTGAATGATTTCTTGTTGATGTGTTATCTTAGTTTGTATATCAGCAAAAGCTGATTCAGTCTCTACTTTGAGATCAACACGTTCAAGATCTTGTAGAGCTTTGAGATCCTCCTCAAGGTGAGAAATGCCTTTTGTGCAACTATCAATGCATTGGGTGTCTCCCAAACACCTGATGTTATTCAGGTAGTTCACCAAGAAAGGTCTAAAAGCCTTAAAAGTTCCTTGCCCAATGGTGATGATGTTGATAGTCTGCTTCATCGCACTTTCCAGCTATTCAATGAACCCCTTGAGCAAGTTAGGAACAACTACTGAGCTTAAAGAAGCAGCTGCAGATGACACCAAAGCACGCGGAGTCACAGGGCTTGACATGAGAGTTGTAGGTGATCTCGGTGGAGATGAGCTAGAAGCACCTACATCCTGCACTTGCCTAAGAGAAAGTATTAGAGGGAGTTGCTACTCTGGTGGAGGAGTTGTCGCATCTCCAATTTCTGTAATTGTCGATGCTGGGGATCCTGCATCTGAAAAACATTAGAACACAGAAGGAAAACTTATTAAATTTCAAAATGAACAACGCTTACCTGCAGGAGAGATAGCGGTATAAGGTGATGCTTTTCTGGAAGTGAACGTCGGTGGTTCATCAACACCTGCATCATCATTCGAAGAATACGTTCCCCATGAGGAGCTTTCCTTGCCTTGTGCTGCGAAGGGTTGAGATGAGCCTACGACGATCATCGACATGGGAGCTAATCCTATTGTCGGACTAGGCCGTATAATTCCCATCGTTAGCATCAACGTTGAAGAAGATGGAGATTGATATTCTTCAAGCTCATCAAGTCCGGCTACCTTAGGCTCTGACACAGTAGGACCGACTTCTTCAATATGAGTAGTTTTGGGCATGACTTCCTCTTGTGTCGCCTTTATAGTTTGAGGAACAACACTTGAAGCCTGGCCCGAAGCTGTTATGTTAAAATGATCCATCATCTATTCACGATGAATAGATTCTGCATCCCCAGCCATTGATTCATCTTCTTCTTCTGGCGAATGGTAAGAGGAGGCCACACCCGCTAAAGTTGGGCAGGTCGAACGGAGTCCTATCTGATAAGAAAGACCCACAACAAAATCCTCCTCCTTCTCTTCCTCTATATGCACAACAGGAGCATACTTGAAAGCATCATGCATTAGTTTTTCCCCCTGTTGAGCTTTGGAAGTTGGGAACTCGACCGATAGTTTTTGGCGAGCCTGTTTGCCATGACGACTTATATATTCTTCAGCAAGAGCTTGCTTTCCAGCTGCCCTTTCTTCCCAAACTTCCTCCACTGCAGCTCTTTCATTCTTGCTCGTTGCCTCTTCACAAGTCAAATACTAATCGATCCCCTTCACGAGTTATCTTAGAACTCCTCTTGGATTCATACATCTTTCTGATCTCCTTCAGACAAGATTTGTACATTTTGTATTATAGATTTAAGAAGTGGCGTGATACCAGCTGCAAAAGCCCAAGGCAACATAAGAGTTGGGTATCTTATGGGGCAATTTGAATACTGCTCCCGTATAACCTGCTACCAAATAATACCAAGCCCGGGCTCTTTCATATAGGTTGCTGATGAGTGCGAGTCATGGGTTAGGATTTCCAACATATAGCTGGTCGTATCCGAATTGTAGGGCAAATCGATAAGGCTGATAGGGCTCAATAAAGCATTTCTTGCCCTGTCGGAAGATGAGATAGCCTAATCAAATATTGATAAGCTATCAAATGATGCCCTCATTCATATTTGTAAAGCCATTAGGGCCCTTCACATCCTGATATGTCTCGCCATACCCGCCACCCTTAAAATCGGGGAAGCAATGGAAAACATGATAGTTGAGGTCTCTCGATAAGATTTGCCAGACCAAAACTATGTGCCAACCCTCCTATTTAGCTGCCTCAGGCCACTAGACAAAAGGAACAAAAGCTCGACTATATGGAGAGGCTACCATCATCAGCGAGGGGCAGTGCAAGATGAACTATGACATCAAATAGGTGTATAGCATTGGTACGCGTGGGTTAGGAGTCTTGAAGGTCTTCTTCTCATTGAAATTCGTCTCCTTCACCACGATGAAGTCAAAAGCCAACTCCCGTAGGCTGCTCTGTAGGCAGCACACTATTGCTGAGAGAAGGTTTAGCGGTCTTCCATGAGCTAAGAGAACCGCAGGATATATGACTTCGACCGTGATGGCTTCAAGTGGCTTAGTAGGCACTACACACCACTTTAGTCATAACATTAGAAATCCAATGAATAAAGCCGTATATGAAATAGGAGCGTGAGCTTGATAATGGAAACTATCGAACTCAGTGGAGGGTGGAAAAATATCCTCCTGAGCTTCATTCATGTAGTGAGCGGCTGTGGAGTCAATGCGAGTTTCGATATCCTCGAGAGAACTCATAGTGAGACGGGTCACTGTAGCATCCTTTCAGTTCAAATTTTTGAACAAGTATTTTGGCCACCCTAATGTGTAAGCACTCCGATGGATACACCATCTTGCTCCTTGACAAGATCCTAATCCATATGTCTTGGGATGGAAGTGCACTGAAAATATGACAATGGATACATCCGCTCCATGTTGGGCAAGAAGAGGAAGCGGTCATCAACTTCCCTAAGCATCTTGTAGTTCCTATCATACATGATCTCAATGTCAATTTCGATAGGGTCGCCAAATAGGAATGACGTTTTCTTTAATGTTTTTCGGTCTACTATCTCAAGTTTAGTATCTGTGACAATAGCCCTAAGAGTCGGCGGATCCACTCGGCTGATGATTTCCATGCGATTCTTGTTTTGACCTTGGAAGACCAGGGGTTATTGGTGAAGACTAAAGGTCACATTACTATCCATACCCCCTTCATGACTAAAGTGATGGTGGAAGGAGAGCTACTCACTAGAATAGCGCACTACATTGAAAAAGATAACAGTCAGTATCTGAAAAAGCAGATGAGCTAAAAATAAGTCTAAAAAGACTTAGTAAAAAAACACATGAGGGTCCACTCCTGCATTTCAAGTCAGAACGTGAGGATCACCCCCACGTTTCAAAATCAAAATGCGAGTGTCACTCCTACATTTCAAAATCAAAATGCGAGGGTCACCCCCGTGTTTCAAAATCAAAACACGAGCCTCGCATTGAAAATGAAAACTTGTTAAAACAAGTTTTAGGGTTCTTGTTTTTACCACTAATGAGCGGGGCAGCAGCGGTGGCACCACCGGTGGTCAAGATCCTAGGGTCAGTCGTAGCTGACTATGGGTTTGAGGAGGCCCTAATGGCTTTCTTAGTTCAAGATGAACTCTTAGGAGGTTCCATCGGTTTTTGTCAATGGTGAAGATCGCTAGAGAATTTTGAATGAGAGCTCTCCTTTAGGAGAGATGAAAATATAAGAGTCAAGATTGACTCTGATTTTGACCCTGTCGATCTATTTAAAGGACAACCATGATGTCAAATCAGCAAGAGATTCTAGGAAAGAATCTCACCCAAAATGCGAGCCTTGCATTCACATTAAGTCGGTTCGACTTCAAACTCGAGGATCACCCTCGCATTTCAAAGACAAAATGTGGAGGTCACCCCTGCATTTCAAAGCAAAATGTGAAGTTCATCCCCGCATTTCAATACTAAAACATGAGGGTTTACCTCGCATTTCAAAGATAAACATGAAATTCCACCCCCGTGTTTCCAATTGCATACGCAAGGTTCACCCCCACATTTTAGAAGCTAAAGCATGGCGCTCACTCTCGCACGAGTTTTGCATGGCAAATTCCTTCAACGAAGCTCATGATGCCTTCGAAACGGATGAAGTAAACAACTTCTTTATGGTAAGGAATCAACAATTCCAAAATCAAAACTGAGATCCAAAATATTTCAAAAATTCGTTCCAGTCAACTGCGAACTTTCGAAAACTTCGAAGGGGGTTCTGTAGGCTATCTAAAACTTAATACAGATAACTGATCCTCATAAAGTAATGATGATAGAAGTTACAATCTGATGACTTCTACATCAACAAATAAAAGTTATAATCTGATGACTTTCATGATAACAGACGAGAGTTACAAATTGACAACTCTCACATTTTAAAGAGTCAAAATGTAAGGATTACAAGATGGTGATCCTTGCAACACTCGAAGAAAGAGATTATAATTGACAATCTCTTCAAGACCAAACGCGAGGGTCCACCCTCACGTTCTAAGTTCCAAACACGGGGTTCACCTCCACATTTCATGCTCTAAACGTGGGGCTCACCTCCATGTTCCAAAATTTCAAACGTGGGGCTCACCTCCGTGTTTCAAACTCAAAGCACAAGGATCACTTTTGCGTTCCAAACTCCAAACGTGAAGCTCACCTCTTTGTTCCAAGCTTCAAATGCAAGGCTCACCTTCACGTTTTAGAAGCTAAACGTGAGGCTCGCTCCAAAATGTGAACCTCGTGTTTGAATGGTTTAAACACAACTTGAATGGTTTCAAAATCATTTTGCACATAATAGGGCCATTAAACCCCCATTATGGAGTGATTTAAGGGGTCAATTACATCCCTTAAACCCTATAAATAGCTAAGAATTTAGTTAAAAAAGGGTTAATTTGGTTAGAGCTTGATTTTTGGCTTTGGTGAAGGCTTTTGTTGGAGCTTTGGAGCTTTTGGTTTGGCTTTTGAACCATTTTCGGTTGAAGAATTGTAAAATCAATTATTCTCTGATTTCATCTAAAAGGGATTAAATATCCTTTCTGAAATTAACTCTTTCAAAGAGTTTTTAAACTCGTTTAGAGTTCTAAACTTGACTTGCAAGTTCTTTCTGACATTAAGTCAAGAGGAGACAGCAAAGTTCCACAAAGCAAGGCATTCAGATCGTCAATGAGATACAAGATTCAAACTCCTATCGTTACCAAGAAGAACACAATTTTAAACAAAGGGAAGGATCTTCATTGATTCCTTCTCTCTTTTGTAAATCGAAAAACCGATAATAAAAAATTATAATTTCTTTTTCTAAGTCAGTTAGAGAGAGATTGCAATGAGAGATTGTATTTATTTTTTTCCTAAGTCGGTTAAGGAGAATTAATAACATTAATTCTCAAATTTCTTATACTTTTTCCCGCAAACATGTAACTCTCGCATGTTGTTGTGAAAGTCGTCAGATTGTAACTCTCATTGTCCTTGTTTTGCGAGGATCAGCTATCCCATTTTGATTGAAAAGAGATGGAAACTCATGAGATCTACAAAGATCAGTTCTAAGCGCCACCCGTTCGCTAGGGTTTCAAGAAGCCTCTCGCTCGCTAGTGGTTTTAAGAAGCTCTCTATGGTTCCCCTCGAAGCCCCTTCTTTTAGCTGAATTCTCAGTTATTTATAGAGATCTAGGGGTGTAACTGACCCCATAAATCTCTCCATAATGGGGTTTAATGGCACTCATTATGTGGAAAATGGTTTTGAACCATTCAAATTGGAATTGAACCGGTTAAACGCGAAGTTCGCGTTCTGGAGCAACCCTCGTGTTTAGACTATGAACGCTGGGGTAACCCTCATGTTTTTAGAGTCAGAACATAGGGGTTACCCTTGCGTTCTGGAGTTGGAACATAGGGGTAGACCCTCGCGTTCTGGAGTCAGGACGTGAGGGTGGGCCCTCGCGTTTTGCTTTGAAGAGATCGTTAATTGTAATATTTTTTTTCAAGTTTTGCAAAGATCACTATCTTGTAATCTTTATATTATGAGGATCAGCTATCCACAGTAATTTTCTGATAGCCTACAGAACCCCCTTAGAAGTTTTTGAAAGTTAGCGGTTGAGTGGAATGAATTTTCAAAATACTTTTGATCTCAGTTTAGTTTGATCTTGGAACAGTGTACTGTTGATTCCTTATCATAAAGGAGTTCCTCACTGCATTCGTCTCGAAGGTATCATGAATTTGGTTGTAGAGATTTGATGTACAAGACTTGACTTCTGCTTTTGCAAATGCGAGTGTTTTATCTGATCTTTGGAACGTGAGGGTGCAAACCACGCATTTTGCTTTTGAAACGTAGGGGTGATCCACGCGTTTTGTTTTTGAAACGCAGAGGTGACCTTCGTGTTTTGATATAGTAACGCGGGAATGATCCTCACGTTTTAATATTGCAACACTAGATGACCCTCGCATTTGAAATTTGGAACATGGGGATGACCCTCGCACTTTGACTATGAACACTTGTTATTCCGTTGAGAAGAATTAACAAATTCATAGGGGTTTAACTGTTAAAGGTGTGGTGTTAACATAATAGTAATTTGTGGACTTATCATCTTATTGAAGATGATTAATAAGTTAATTTTATCATCAGAGGTGTAGTATTAACTTGATGATTTTTTGCACTTGTGATTTGAATAAGATTTTTATGGACTTGCCACCCTATTGAGAGGATTGATAAGTTAATTTTATCATCAGAGGTGTAATGTTAACTTGATGATTGCTTGTACTTCTGATTTGAATAAAATTTTTATGGACTTACCACTCTATTAAAGAGAGTTGATAAGTTGATTTTATCATCAGAGGTGTGGTGTTAACTTGATGATAATTTGTACTTGTGGTTTGAACAAGATTTTTGTGAACTTATCACTATATTGAAGAGAGTTGATAAGTTAATTTTATCATCAGAGGTGTGATGTTAACTTAAAAATAATTTGTACTTGTGATTTAAACAAGATTTTTGTGGACTTATCACTCTATTGAAAAGAGGTGATAAGTTAATTTTATCATGAGAGGTGTAGTATTAACTTGATAATTTTTGGTACTTCAGAATCTTGATTCAATCTCCTTGGGTACATGTAGAGATTTTGACTACCAGAGGTGTATTGTTAACTTGACAGGATTATGTTACTATTTTGAGCAACTTTGTGGACCTGTCAATCTATTGAAGAGAATTAAAAAGTTGATTATCAGAGGTGTACTGTTAACGTGACATGATTGTGTTGTGATTTGAACAACTTTGTAGACTTATCATCCTATTAAAGAGGATTGATAAATTAATTTTGCCATCAGAGGTATATTGTTAACTTGATGGGATTGTGTTGTGATTAGATCAACTTTATTGTCTTATTATCCTATTGACGAGGATTGATAAGTTAATTTGTTTTGGAAGAGCTTGCTACTTTAAGAATGAGACAAGCTAAATTCAAAATCTGTGGTGATGTTAATCGTTATAAGTGTGATGTTAACTCGACGATATACTAGCTAGGGATGGTAGTTGACAGGGGTGTTTTATTAAACATGTCAACTTTTATGGTCTTATCATCTTGTTGGATAAGATTAATAAGTTGATTTTGGTTGTGATGCACGTCGAAGTGCTTATACTGTCAGAGGTGTATTGTTAACATGACAAGATTGTGTTGTGATTTGAATAACTTTATAGACTTATCATCCTATTGAAGAGGATTGATAAGTTGATTTCGTTTGATCACCCGTTAGGGATGTGTAGAGATATTAACTATCAGAGGTGTATTGTTAACTTGATAGTGTTGTGGCCTTATCATCTTATTGAGGAAGATTGATAATCCATTTGGGGAAGAATTTTGCAGTTAACAGAGGTGTTTTGTTAAACATGTTAACTTTTGTGATCTTATTATCTTATTGGATAAGACTGATAAGTTGCACGTTGAAGTGCTTATACTGTCAAGAGGTGTTTTGTTAACTTGACAGTATTCAGAAATTTGTTATTCTGTTCAAAAAATAACAAATAATTAACCCCCAGTCTTGAGCGAGTTTGATTTCTCTTTGTAGACTTAGCAGGGGAGGGAAAAGAGGGTCTCATGATTTTTATGGGTAATATTTCTTAAGAAATTTCTCGTTAATTGGCATCATGAGCCTACCGCTTTTCTGGTTTATGAGACGGTAAGCTCCATTCAAGTAGACTGACTCTACTACGAAGCATCCTTTCCATTTGGGATTGAATTTCCCTTTTGTCTTGTGTGTCATGACCATAGGACGTCTGACTGCTAAGACAAGATCGCATTTCTTAAAGATCCTTTTCTTGACCTTCTTATTGTAGGATTTTGAGATTCGAGCCTGGTATAACTTGATCTATTGTTGGGCTTGAAGCCGCTTTTCATCTAACGCTTTCAGTTCTTGAAGGCGTAGTCAATATTGTTCTTCATCAGTCATCTCGGTTGCAAGAGCAACTCTTGAATGAGATCTAAATTTCTAATGGTAATATGGCTTCACATCTGTAAACTAAAAAAATAGAGCAGTTTCTTTGGAATCGTCGGGAAGTATGTCGTACAAGACATAATCGATGAATGAGAATCGCGAATTCCTTGGTTTGAGATCTGTGAAAGTTTTGCAGAAGATCTCTGTTGCTACCTCTTCTGTATAGTCTTCTAGAGGGAACTTGAGGTGATGTAAGTCATAACTTAAGACGAATATCTTTGCTTCTACTTTTAGTGGTAATATTGCCAACGAAGCTAAAGCGTCTGCTTATGCATTTTGTTAGCGCGTAACGCATCCGATAAAGAAGCCTTCAAACTTTTGGGCTAACTTTAATGCTGCAAAGTGGCATGGAAGCAAATCCTCATTGCGCTCTTCATATTCTCCTCGGACTTGATTTATGATGAGTTGAGAATCATCGTAGGCCTCGAGATGTCGGATGTTGATTTCCTCAACCAATTACATTATTGTTGATGGCTCAATTAAGGAGAATACTTTTGGAATCATGAATCTAGTTAGGGATACAAGTACAACCCCCACTCCTAAATAATGATGTGCTCGCATGATGTCGAACATCATTTTTAGCTTTGACCCTTCTAACTTTCTTTTTCAGCTTTAATCTTGACAACAATATCTTGAGCCTGTTCACCTTAGGAGACTAGTTGTCTCTAGGAATGGTACTATGTAACTCCCATTTGGGCTAGGAGTTTGGTAAGTAAGTTATGTCGACAGGTTTCCACTAGGATAGCATGTGTCATACCCGTTAGACATCGAAGGGCCATGCTTCAGAACCTCTCTACAAAGGCTTTAATGGGCTCTCCCTTCTTCTGCTTAGTGGCAAGAAGGGTAGGGATAGAGACTTCTATGTTGTCTTCAAAGAATCTTGACGTGAAGAGTTTCTCTAGATCCGCTCACTTCTGGATACATCCTGCGGGCAGTTTCGTGAACCATTCAAAGGTAACTCCCTTGAGGATGCTAATAAACAAACGAGTCAGTACTGTATTGTTTGATATCACATTTTCAGTCTGTGACTTGAAATATTAGATATGTCGGTTCGGTGATCCTGTGCCATCAAAAGTTTGTAGAGTTAGGACTTTGAATTTTAGAGGATAAGAGGTTGTATCCCATTCGGCTAGATAGGGCCTAACAACTCCCTCATCTTGGAGCTCACTCCTATTGGCAATAGATTGAGGCGGGCTTCTAGTTCTTCTATTTTAGCAGACTGAGGATTTTGCTCATTCTCAGTCTATTTTCCTTCTTCAAAGGAAGATTCGATGTGGTGAGCTTCTCGATAAGAAGTCTCAATCACTTTTTCCTTCCCCTTTGATGAAGATTATCCTACTTTTCAGGAAGATTCATGCTGAGGCGGTGAATCTGTCTTCTGGGATTTGGCCCTGTCTGCGACAATTTGAGCCATCATGATTCGAAATTCATTGATAGTCTCTTGCTGGGACTTGATCATAGCTTGCTGCTCATTAAGTCTTTTCGCAAGATCATCAAGGTGTCCCGCTATATAAGCAGAGCTCCCGTGTTCTACAAAAGAGTTAGAGGATTGAGATTTTGTGATGGCTAAGTGTTCATCATCAGACTCAATTTATCCAACTTTCGATAGTTAACAGGAGAGATGACTCTCTTTCGAGTTCGAGTGTGTTGATAGATTCTATCAGACTCATTCAGGATATCTTTTAAGCTAGGAGACCGATCCATCTCTGATGAAAGTACCTTGTAAGTGAATAGGGTAATTGCTAATCTAATCCGATTTTGATACCAAATTTAAAAAAAAATTAATGCAATATCATAGAGAAATGATATACGATAAGATATGCAAGGATAAGTAAGAGATAATAGGTGATATAAACAACAAGCATAAGATATAAGGAGCAATAGTGCGCCAAAGAAACAATTACAAACATACGATATGATCACAGAGTTCGGTCAACCCTCGACCTACGTCTCTACTCCTCACCTCGAGGAGATCTCTACTATAACTCAAAATAACTACACAATAGGTTTCTAAAGATCACCAAAAATTTTATAAGACACACGTTGTCAATCACACAAGCTACACTCCTCCAAGTGTTAGGCTATCTGTGTTACCTTCCTCAAGTGTTTGTATTTACAACCTCTCCCTAGGCTTTACTACTAACTCACTCCTCTTGGAATTAACCCCAGTCTCTCTCCAACCACTCCTCTAAGTTTTCTTGCATATTATAACGTATTCAATGATAAGTTCAAATAAAGATTTTGTTCTCTAAACAAGTGAGAACGAATTGTAAGCTCACTCAATGAAACAACCTCATAACCCAAATATACTAAATGTGGAATACTTAAGCTCGAGTGGTTGTGTGTGAAAATAATGAGTAAAACAAAATTTAAACTCAAATAATTCTAGCTTGTATATGAGAATCAAAATATAAATTAGGTAGAAGAAAAGAGTTTAGAAAACTTCTCTAAAAACAAGAAATGTAGATATTTGAGGATGAAAGCCTCAAAATCGAAATTGAGATTCTTCTCTTGTGAAACTCTTTTTGCATAAACAAAACACACTTAAAATTTTTTTAAAAACTTGTAGCCAAACTGGCTAAACTATCTTGTTAAACTCTATATGAAAAATAAGTCTTAAGGGCTATTTATAGTCTCTCAACCAACATTGCCAAAAACTAGCCTTTACAACAAAATTGATTGATCAGTCGACTGGTTGAATATATCGGTCGACTGATAAACTAGCCGTTACTTCTAGAAAATAGACAACCATGACTTGATCAACTGAAAAAAAGTTAGTCGACTGAAAATATTGTGTTCGGTCGACTGACTCAAATGGTCGTTCGACTGATAGACCATAAAAAAATACTATAAAAACTCGTTCAGGCAAGTCGACTGAGAAACAAAATCGGTCAACTGAAAACTGATACACATATTTTTGACTTTTGAAGAGCTGATTTCTAAATTCAATTTAAAATAGTGAAACAACTCCAAAAATAGTAAAACTTGGGGAAACATTTATACTTGTGAAAATAAATATGTTGGAAAAGGAATTTATGAAATAGCATTTCCCAATTATAAAACTCATCATTTTGCAAACCCGTCAAAAATACGGGTTTGTTGAACACTTGATTTTGGTGAAATCCTTTCAAACAAGTTTTGAGATTCTTTTCACTGGATTCATGGACTTTAGAAAAGATGTAAAATATTGTCATTAAGTCTATAAGCTAAACTTATCCACAAAGATAATTGTGCATGTGTATGAATTGAGATTTAAGTATAAGAACATAAAGTAAAACTTAAAACACTATACCTAAGCTTGATTTGCATGAAGCTCGATCTTGGACGATTCTCAGCTTGGTAGTAGGGATGATACACGATATTGAATCTTTGACATGGATGCGCAAATGACTTCATTCTGATTTCCTTCCAACCTCCTTGAATATCATCATTAGCGCTCAGTTCCAACCTCCAATAGAGGATGTTTATGTAGGATACCTAACAAACAAATGCAAATACTCAAAAAACAATATTAGGAATTGTTTGTTAATCATCAAAATCAGATTAGACAATAGGCTCATAAACATGAGACCTAACATTTGACTCATCAGAGCTAGGGATTGATGATCTCCCCATACTGATCATATTGTAAGTAACTCCAGAGTATTTTCCTTCTGAAGTCTTCTTCCTGTAAGAACGTCATCGTTTGTTGGGCAAATCAATATTCATTAATCGGTCAAACACTGATGGTTTGGCAGCATGTGAGCATCATTAACATTCCAGGAGGACTACTGAAATCAGTCGTTCGCATTGGCATTAACGAGTGACTCATTGTATCAGTCTTTCTCTCGATATGAACTTTCTCAAGTCTGTTACAGAAACTCGAGAAGAGTTACTCACTGATCGTGAGGTTTGAACTGAAACCCTAGTCTATGATTAGACATGGCTGACTCCTGGTGAACATGGATCTTGAATCCCTGTTCATCTTTTTGAACGCGACAGATCATATCATGCTTAGTATTAGAAATGCGAGGGTCGCGTTTGACATTTGGAATGCGAAGTTCGCGTTGAACCATTAAAACGCGAGGGTCACATTTTAGTTCAGCTACACGGAGTTGGCACTCACGTTTAACACGAAATTGACCTCCGCATTCTAGTTGTAGAATGTGGGGTTGAAAATCACATTCAGGCTGAGCAACATGAGGGTCATGTTCTGTGATTAAAATTCGAGGGTCACGTTCTGTGATTAAAATGCGAGGGTTGCGTTCTGATTGAGCAACATGAAGCTGAGGTTCATGTTCAACGCGGACTTGAGGTCCGTGTTTTAATTGTGGAATGTGACGCTGAGGGTCACGTTCAATCTGGCTTTCGCGAGGCTCATGTTTGGGTACATAAACGTGAGGCTAACGTTCTAGAGTAGAAACACAAAGCTCAGGGTCGCGTTGAGGCTCACAAACATGAAGTTCAAGTTGGTTGGTTGATCGGCTTTTTCAAAGTTGTACTCATCGTAGGGATCTTCTCCTTCATCGAGTAGCATTCTTCTTCACCTGATTTAAGGCTTTTTTAGTGATGTCACCATCTATTTGATCAGGTTAGTCATAGTAATAGATCTCTTGTGACCCGATACCCTCTTCTGAGGTACGGGTGGAAGATCCTCAACTCGCTTGTCGAGTTTTAGTTTGGCTCGAAGTTAATGTCCTTCTCCTTCGGATACCTACGACGGCCCCTGCTCTGCACTATCTCCCTCATTTCCTCGTGGTGCGGTCCCCGGCGCGGGGGGGTTCATGGGGCGTGTTTGTACTGCCTAGCTATTGCACCCTAAGCGCAATAAGATCTGCTCCTTATGTGTCTCATGAGTCGACGATAGGCTAGGAATCTTATGTCTCCCTGGCTCAGACCCTGCACACGATTCCCT